>NC_056523.1:101111101-101125640 GCF_019175285.1 Sceloporus undulatus
GTGAGAGTTAAACATTTAAGAAAACAGATAAAAAGAAAATAAATTCATTTGAGATGTAGTGCTGTGAAGAGTGCTGATCATACTGCAGACAGCCAAAAAAACAAACAGACGGGTTGTAGAACAGATGAGGCCTGAGAGCTCCTTGGAAGCCAAGTTGACTAAACTGAGACTATCATACTTTGTCCACGTCATGAGAAGACATGGCTCATAAAGTCTTCATTCTATCATCATTAGGACCTTTAGATGGCATTGCAACTGTTAAATAGTTGCAATTAGATAAACCTTCATGACATAGAAGCTTCCCAAGAAAACGAATAACCATAACCATAGAAACTCTGCCTTTGTGCCCACTGTATAACAAAGATTTGCATAGCAGTGCAAGTATAAGATGAAGCAACAAGAAGCAACAAGGAATTTCCATAGTCGTTCAAATGAGAAGGTGTAAGACAGTCTAAATGGGAAGATATTACAGTGAGGTCCCCCAGTTCCTCAGGAAGAATACACAGGAACCTGGGAACTACTAGCTATTGAGCTGAGTCCAGAATTTAACGTTCTCTACTGATATAAGGACTATGCACAAAAGACTGGATAAAACCTTTTCAGAGGAAATGCATATGGGTATTCAAGAGATAAATGGTTACCATTATAATAATAATTCTCATTTCTTCACATATTATTAAACCATCTCTCCAGAACTCTAACTGGAATGAAATCAGAATTCTCATCACATGAACCTGGTATTTTAGATCCAGTTTTATCTCCCACTGCATATACAACAGGGAATCACAATCTTCCCAGCCCCAAGGAATGATATCTGGTGTTGGCTAGGAGAGGAGAGCCAGCATAGGGAAGCCATTTGGAACTGCTATTTTCCCACTGCCATTAGCAGTGCAGAAGCAGTGATCATAGTTGCTTTAGGGCTGCTGAAGAAGGAAAGAGATAAAGCCTCCTTCAAGTTCAATCAGCAGGGATAATTCATCAGCAGTGGAGGGAGAGAGGTCCATGAAGGCTGTAGAAAAGGCCATGGGGGCACATGCCCCCACAAACCATGAATTATATGCCCACCATGTTCTGCAACAAAACAGCCTTTCTAAATCTTTTTATGTATTAAAGACTGTGCCGATATGGAGGAAAAGAAATGTCCCTGCTTCATTCCTGCACTAACCTGTTTAGAAGATGCATGGGGCAAAACACAGGCCCAATCTGTAGAGATTGGGCTATTCTCCAGAGTGAAGATAGTCCCTGCTTGCTCTAAATAAAGCCAGAAACTATGGAGAATCCCCTAAGCCTGCAGACTGTGAACTAGTGTGGGGACAAGGGAAGAAGAACATCAGCAGACAGCCAGAAGAGGTCAGGAGGAGGCACCCTGAGCCATGCAAACTGCTGACTTCTTCCACTAACAAATTCCAACTCCCATCACAGAATTGTCATTTTCGAGTTTGCACTGTTCCTCTGCATTTGCATTTTACAATGTATTTTAAGAGGACCAGGATCAGGATGGGATAGGAGAGTGTGCAGACAGCACTGCTGATATGGGCCCCTTATGAGGGTCAATTGTATGAACAGTTCGTCCTACCTGGAGAACCAGACGGCCAGACACAAAGGGACTAAACATACTGGCATTTAATGCCGGCCTCACGGCAGAGTGGGGAGTGTGGTGTCACACATCACGCCTGACTGCACAGTGCGGGGATCACGGTGCTCCTTTGGTGTAGCATTTAAACACACTGTGCCAAAGAAGAGCCAAAAAGCTGCCACCACTGTGGCAAAGGCGCCTTTTTGCCAGGGTTTTTTTGAGCCAGCAAAGTGCTGGATCAGGGCCATGGTGTGCAGTTGCCATGGCCCCGATCTGGCACTGAAAGGGGAGGTGTGGAGCTGCTCCTGTGGGACGGTCTGTAGAGATCCTAAGTTAGGTTTTCATGTCAGTGTGGACATGGCCAAAAGCAAATAAATACTGAGCCTAGCCAAGCCCATGGTCTCAAGTTCATGGAGGGTTTTATTTTCCCCTTAAGGATGGCTGCAGTGCTTTTTTCTCCTTCTACTGCAGCAGCCACCCCCATCAAAAGAAGGATCTATTTTTCCCTAGAAGTGGCTTGTTTCCTTAGCCATGGGAACTGTTGCAGCACACCTGACAAGCAAGGCTCCAGTTACAATTTTTTCCTATACAGTGGTCCCATTTTAATGGATTGTAGTCCATTATGTAGTGTGGTAATTGTACTTATAATAACAAAGTATGCAAAATTTAAATTGTTGTTCACTTCTTTTGTAGGGAAAAATTTCTAAATGCAGCTTTCCTTACTGTATGCTCTTCATCTTTTATTGAAAACTTGAAATATGTAACACTGGTGCTATGGGATTTTGCAGTGCATTTTTAAAGAACACAGTTTAGGGATACTTCATAGTTCAGCCACATGCCAGGTAACTTCTTGAATTGGTGTGATCCTGTCACCTTAATCAGGTGGATAATTAATTAGCACTTATCAATTTAAAAAAGGAAAAGATCCAAACAAATAAAGAAACTCACTAGAGGAGAGTTGAGGGAGTTTTCACTTGCATCCCACTCCCTAAACTAGCCATGTAGTTTCACAGTCTCCTTGGAACAATAGGGCCGTGATCTGTAAAGTCTGCAAACACATCCACTGTATCTTGGGCAGACATTTAGGCTTTGCTGAAGCTAAAGAGTATTACAAGCCATTGGCTGCCCTCTATAAATGTGTATTCCTTTAAAAAAGGACTCGACTTACACAAGTATTCCTTTCCTAACCTTCTGGGAAGCAATTAGGATTGTATGCCCAAAAATGTTTTTAGAGTAAGCTTAACATTTTCTTGAGTACAGCACTTGAAAACAGAGCTATGACTGTGTATTAGGGAGCCAGTTCATTAGGCAGACTTCCACATAAATGCTGTTTGATGGTTCTGGGGAATTACTGGTGTGACTTATTGTTGGACAACATGGATGAAAGAAAGGGAGAATGTGAATGAATGAAACAAAAGAAAACAATCTGTAAATATTAAAATAAAAACAGTTCCTGTTCTACATTATTTATTTTCCAGTCTGAGGGGCATCATATTTAGGCTAATTTAAAACTGTAAATAAGTAGTAAAATCTGAGTTTCATTTATTTATTCTAAGTGTTAAAAATAATGAGCATGGTAAATGATTTACAGGTTGCATTTGACATAAATTTAAAATGTGATTTTTTTAAAAAAAAACAAACCCTACAACATATGGCAACAACATTATTTAAACCAATTAAGGGTCCCATTAATAAGGAAGCCTTTGAGTTCTCCAGAACTTTTCATCAGAATCTTACCTCCCCAAAAAAAATCCCCACTACCCCCCCCCCCTAAATCCTGCTCATGACTCTGGTATATTTTTGATGATCATCATGATGTAGTTTTGTGCAGTTTACATCACTATATTCAGATTTTCTCCCCCAGTATTCAATGATTGACAGCAAAAGCAAGGTCAGTGTACCTCTTTCTTCCTACTCTCAATAGAGAAACCTAATTCAGGTGTTTTTGTTCCAAACTTTGTTTAATGAGTCTAAGATGTATATCATACCCTTGCCTCCTTCCTCTCCTGATATCTATGCATTGAAACTTATTTGGATGAACATGGTTACAGAGCTCCATGAGATCAGAAAGATCTGAATCACAGAGAGCTTTATAACCACATTCATTTGGATATGGTTAAAGCTCCTTTCCACATATATAAAATGGCAGGGGAGTATTTTCACATCTAGAGTAGAAAAGGCTGGAGCACATCTGTTGTTGTTAATTGCCCTTGAGTTGACCTCGACTCATGGTGATCCTGTGGATGAGCCATCTCCAAAATCCTCTGTCCTCCATTGCTGTGCTCAGATCCTGCAGGCCCAGGCCCATGTCCTCCCTGATCAAGTCTAAGCATCTGGACTGAAGATCTTCCTCTCTTTCTACTCCATCTACTTTTCCTAATTTTACTGTCTTTATCAATGGTTCATGCCTTCTCATGATGTGGCCAAAGTATGACAGTCTCAATTTAGTCATTCTGGCTTCCAGGGAGAGTTTGAACTTGATCTCTTCTAAAATCCATTTGTTTGTCTTCTTGACTGTCCATCGAGCACATCTACCTGTCACATTTTACAATTCAGAAATTATAACACTTGCATAGCTAACATAATGACTCGAATTCTTCTTTTTAAGTGGGGATATCTCCAATAGCAGGATGAAAACTGTCCCACAGTATGAATCACCACCTCTGGAATAAATGAGAAAGAGCTGTTTTTCATCATCCTGTTTTTTGCTCCACTGTATAACCTTCTTTGTCATTACATTTTCACAGTTTAACTTGTTAATAAATTTGGTATACTATTGCTTTCTTCATAGCTTGGGAAAGTTTTCTTAGTGGATTAAAATCCCCAGAATCCCCCAGACTGCTCCTGCTACTAGAGGATTCTGGAAGTTAGGAGTCAAAAAAAAAAAAAAAAAAAAAGAAATTTTTCCAAGGTCTAGTTTGACTTGTTCTTTCTGTTTTAGTAATGCTGAAAACTAATGGATTTTTAAACTAAGTTTAATAAAAATAAATGTGACTGTGTGATACTTTTCATCTCTTCAACCATTTACTGGGTTAAGCTGATATAAATTCATCACTTACTAATAAAACTTTCACAGAACCACCCAAAGTACCATGTAATTGGCACCATTTCTTTTCTCTGTAGCCTATTCAACATGATACCTTCTAATTTATGAGACTTTGCTGCAGAGAACTATTAAGAACTGGATATCATGTTTCATTTTAAGTATTAACTCCCCTTCTCTCCCTCTCCCTCTCCCCCTCTCTTTTAAAGGACAGAGAGAGGCAAAGGTAAACCCCCTTTGAACAAATCTTGCCAAGAAATGCCCATCATAAGTCCTCTTTAAGGTTGCCATAAGACTAAAACAACTTGAAGGCATGCAACACACAACAACCATTCTTATTCAGCAAGGTTTTTCTTTTATCCAGACTGTCTCTGTACTTGTTTTCTTTTAAAGGAAATTTACAGCTGAGCTGAAGAGAGCCATCAAGCTTAAGCAGCCCATTCCATTATTTGTCAGTGTCTTATCCTCTTACTTTTTCTCAGTAACCAGCAACCTTCCCAGCTTTAGTTGTGATCATTACACTGCACTGTAAAGATAACAAATATCCACCTCTTAAAAATTTGACAGTAAGGTAAGGTATACAGAGATATTATATACCTGGCAAAGGAGTGTCTTTTAAGCTTTCCTAAGAAGGTCCTGCTGATGCTATTATTATTATTATTATTATTATTATTATTATTGGGGGGAGAAAACATAATTGTGAAGTACTTTGATAATCATGTTCTCTAACCAGATCTAATGCTGGAGCCAAAAGAAGCAAGAGGGAAGAAATCAGCCTTCCTGACTTCTAGTTCCCTGTGTACTCTCCAAATCCTAGTCTGGAGGGCTTCCCTTCTCCACCTCCAAATCATACATTCATCTATTCCTTTATATGTTGGCAATTGGGGACTGTTTATACTACACAACTGTAGCACTCTTATTCCCATTTAACTATTATGATTCCATCCTATGGAATCCTGGGGTTTATAGTCTGGTCAGGAGCTCCCTGGCTGAGAAGTCTAAAGGCTCCACTTCCTTAACTTCAAATCTCAGGATTCCATAAGATGGAGTCATGGTAGTTAAAGCAGAATCATAGTATTATCATTTTGTAGTTTGACTCATCCACAGTCTGAGGTTTTTTCCCCTCCTGTTCACTTATTTCTGAAGTCCAGATCTCTTGATCAGTCTTAGGCACTTCATTATATACAATGGCATAGTAAAAAAAGATATTCTTTGTATAAAATAGCAAAATCAAGATTTGCTTTGGGAGATTTATATGTTTTTTTAAATGTTTTCCAGCTGTGGATAGTTGAAACCATGGATAAAGAATCCATGGATATGGAGGACCACCTGTACAGGTTGGATATCCCTTCTTCATAAATCCAAAATATTTCAAAATCCAAAATTGTCCACATGATGGTTCAATGTATACAAACTTTGTTTCATGCAAAAATTATTAAAAATAATGTATATAAAATTCAGGTTACATATATAAGTTGCATATGAGATGAATTCCATGTTTAGACTTAGGTCCCATCTCCAAGTTGTTGTTGTGTGCCTTCAAGCCATTTCTGACTTATGGCGACCCTATCATGGGGTTTTCTAGGCAAGATTTGTTCAGAGGGGGTTTGCCACTGCCATCCTCTGAGGCTGAGAGACTATGACTTACCCAAGGTCACCCAGTGGATTTCATGGCTGAATCAGGAATTGAACCCTGGTCTCCAGAGTCATAGTCCAACACTAAAACTACTACAGCAGACTGGGTCCAAAGATGTCTCATTATGTATATGAAAATAGTCACAAATCCCCCACCCCCCAAAAAAATCCAAAACACTACTGGTCCTAAGTATTTTGTGATAAATGATACTTGACTTGTACAAACAAGTGGACTAGAGGATTCAGGCAGAGAATTCCTACAGAACTCTGGAATATGTAGTTTGGCAGAGTACGTAGAATCCTACGCACCAGTGCTGGAGCTCAGAGAAAAAGACTAGAGCTTTCTAGCAGAAAATTTTAGATAAATCATCAAACCATAAATTCCAGGATTCAGTAAGATGGAGCCATGACAGTTAAAGAGGTATCAAATAGATCTAATGGCAGAGTACAATATATCCTGTGTTCCCTAAGGTCCTTATACCTCTAACATTATATTTTCTGGGGACACAAGAGGACTATATAAGGAAGCAAAGAAGATAAATCCTGTCAGATGGACCTATGGCAATTTAAGTAGTATCAGATTGCTGTAACTCTGTTGGGCAGATATACCCATTGCCTTTTTTAACAGTGAGATAGAAAACTGTCATTAATCTTTCAGCCAATGAGCAATGTAATTTGTGGATATATATCAGTTATGGAACAGCCTATTGGTCGTTTTAAAGGCTTTTCAGCCCAGTGTAACCATGTGATAGTCAGCCACAGAGTCGGGGGGGGGGGAATCTCTGCATGACCAGATTCCCAGATTTTGAGTTCCATTCCCACCTTTCCAGCCCCTTCTCCAGATTCTCCTTGCACATTACAAAAACCCAGAGAGCCCCACAACCAATGTTGCCAATTTCCAGGGAATTCGCTGGAATCCAGGGAATGTAATTAATTTCTTTCCAAGGATTTTGACTGAATAATAATAATAAATACTGTATTGGGGAATTCCGGGGATTTGGGATTTTGGTAAAACATTCTGGGGAATATCTTCAAGGCTTGTTGAAAACACTGCCCACAACCAAAATGAAAATAGAAAGGTTTGAAAACTACCATTTTTTTTCTCAAGTCCAGCTTGTGAAAGAATGCTACTCCACCCCCTTGCCCAAAAGTGTCTTTACAGGTTTACAAATGAAGAGTGAGCAAGATAGCAATGTCTAGAGATTATGAGACAAAGGGAGATTCCCCAGGTTTTGAGGCCTACTTGTAGCTCCCATTTGTGTACTTTGGGCTCGAACAGACAGGCCAAAATAAAGCTACTTTGGGTCACTTTGGAGGTATGCTGTTTAAATGATGCATGCATTCTAAGAGGCTGGAAGTTGCACCAAAGTCATGCTCCAGTCCTAAGAACTGGAGCGCAGCTTCGACACAGCTCTTGACCTCTTAAGATGTGTGTGTCATTTAAACAGCATACCGTGACCCAAAGCAGCTTTATTTTGGCCTGTCTGTTCAGGACCTCTGCTTTGCATCTAGCACAAATCCAGTGTAGCCTTTTCTACATACTGTGCAAGAGTTACAGGTTGGTCAGGAGAGTCACACTGAACACTTTGTATTCCCAGTTTGTTAGTGCATGTCCCAGTTTTCCTCTCTCAATCACTATGGCGATTGTTTGTGTTGTTGCCATTCAATCAATCAATCAATCAATCATTCAATCTATCAATCACGGCAAATTGCCTCTTACAAATATTTGAAAATGTTGAGTTATAGATTTGTGATACCCCATTTATGGTATATTTTTGTATATATGATTTATGAATTTATGAATTTATTGATATGTGATATTAAGTCCAGAAGATGTTGCCAATGTTGATATTATTTGAATTCAATTCAATAAAGAATTAAAACAATTTTTTTACAGTGAAATGGAATTCATGTGTACAGTGTTCCCTTCCCTGAAATTCAGCTGCTTAAATATGGCCTGGTACAGACGGGCCTGAAAGGGTGGGCTGGGGCTGCCTTTTGTTGCAGCACAGCAGCGCCTCAGCAATCAAATTGTGCTGTGCAGCAAAAAAAGGAGCGCTAAAAAGCAGCTCCTTTTGCGCCGCCACAAGCAGCCTGCGGCAGCTCGAACACTTTACTGCTGCACTGCTCCATTTGGATGCAGCGCAACAGCGATGTCATCACTGTGTGTGCCATCTATACAGCATTACACAGCTATGATGCCCTAGTCATGTGCTAGGGTTGCGGGGGGTGTGGGCGCTCTGCCTCGAGGCAACCCTAGCACATGACAAGGGCGTCATTCAGGGCCCGTCTGTACCAAGCCTATAATATGCTGACTTTTACAGTATATTGTGTATAGCCAAACTGGGTTGTACCTAACTGGAAAGTTTTGTTTTTCATTGCCATTTGTTCTTGAAATTTGTCAATACAATAAAACTGGGGTGGAGAGAAATCATTTTATGCTGAGTGTATATTTGGTTAGGGAGGAAGAACCAAGGATATATTAGTGGTACAATTAAAAATGAGGATGAATGCAAAACACAGAAAGCAATGATTTCTCTAAGTCCATTAATCAAGTAGACGCAGCAGCCTGCTCAAATTCCAGAACAGTGTGCAACTAGAGAAAGTTTGCTGGCCATGCACATTTTTTCATGTTCTCTCCAAACACAGCTGTATGACACAGATCTACAGCCAACAACAATATGCAGGTTATGGTTTCTCTGAACTAGGGCTGTCGGCAAGGATAAATTCTCAACTAGTTGCTTCCACTCTCTGGAACGCTCTTCTGCAGGAGGCTAGGTGGGCCCCTTCCCACCTTGCCTTTTGCTGTCAAGTAAAAAAAAAATTATTTAGGCAAGCTTTTTATAAATCATGACAGGGTGGCTTATTTGGGTTGCGTGTTATGTTTTTTTACTTTTGTACGTTTTATGTTAACATAGATAGATAGATAGATAGATAGATAGATAGATAGATAGATAGATGGTTTGAACTGTTTTTTTAAAAAAATTACTGTGATGTTTTTGAAATGTTTTTATTTTGTAAGCTAACTTGGGTCCCTTCCTGGGAGAAAGGCAGCATAGAAATGAAATGAAATGAAATAAATAATAAAACTATAAGCTTTATCGCACGAGTAAACAAATCCAAAATGGAGCCAGAGTAGTGCCTTTCTCCATGCCTTACTGATGCTTTTATAGGAGTTTATCACATGGGAGGCCTTACTGTGTGTAAATCACCATTAAATCATGCAAAATTGTGTGGAACCCACAATCAGCGTTCACACTGATGCACGCTTCTCCTGTCTCTAAAGCATCATGGAAGCATCCCCGCTCACTTGTCCCGTTAGTAAAGCATGCATGGAGCTGCCATTTGGCAATAACAGGAACTTCCATTATTGCCAAATGGCAGCTCCATGCACACTTTACTGACAGGACAAGCAAAGAAGGACTGCAGTACTGGCATTTAACTACTGCACCCCCAGGGCTCCTAATAATTCATGTAGGGCCAGAACAGACCACCAGGAAGGGGCAGCTTGAAACCACCCCCACCAAAAATGCATTGGGGCCACAGCAAACACTCCACAACCCCAATCTGCCCTGAACCCAGCCCAAACAGGAGCGGAAAAGACACGCTCTTATTTGGGCTGGGAAAGGGCCACCTTTTCTGACCCCACTGCAGCCCCAGGGCAGCTTCAAGATGCTCCAGCGGCATGTTGTGTGTAAAGCTTGGATACCAAGGGGAAATTGCACAACATTCTCCCAGATTTGTTATTCTCCCCAGTGGGATCTCTTATCTGTTGGGAACTCAGTTTTTCAACCTGGGAATGAATAACTGCAAATACATTTTCCATCCCTAGCAGGGAACATTCCACAACCTTTCTTTTGATTTATTTATGGATGCAGAAGAGTTAACATTTCCTGATTCATCAGATCACAGACAGAACAGCAGCAACCAAAAGCAAATTCTAGCATATGAAAGGGACTTAAGACTGGAATTCTATTTAATGTTTGCTTATATATACATGCTACTTTCTTTCCATGACAGAACACATGATGGGCAATGTGTAATAGAGTTTCTGAATGAGAGTGCAACTGTCATGTCTGGAACTTAAAACTGTCAGAATCCCCTAGCTTTAAGTTTTTAAAATGGTAATGGTTTCAAGCTCTGTTTCTAAAAGTGTTCTTTACCTAGGCCCTGAGAACAACCCCTACATTCACTTAGCTTTTGCAGATCTCCTGAGTCATGTGTCCACTTCAGGATATAATTCAGGACACAGTAAGAAAGCTAAATGTGCCCTTTTAACAGAAAGACATTCCTGATCCTTAATGTTTCATAAATTGCATTTAAATTGCCACTTAGGCTGCATCTGCACTGCAGAAATAATTCAGGTTGAGACCACTTTAACTGCCATGGCTCAATGCTATGAAATTATGGGAATCTCAGTTTGCTATGGCACCAAAGTTCTCTGACAGAGAAAGCTAAATGTCCCCGATGCTATTTAACATCTATATAAAGCTGCTGGGAGAAATCATCTATGGATATGGGGTTAGGTGTTATCAGTATGCTGATGACACCCAAATATATTTCTCCATGTCCCGGTCATCAGCGACAACAACAGATGGTATCTCTCCCCTCAACCAGTGTCTTCAGGCATTAATGGATTGGATGAGGGAAAACAAGCTCAAGTTGAATCCAGACAAAACAGAGGTACTTACGGTAGGGGCCCCCAACCAGGTATTGGGCTGCAACCTCTAGTCCAAGAGGAGCTCACACTCTCCTCGAAGAACTGTGTTCGCAGTCTGGGGGTGCTTCTTGACCCATCACTTCAGATGAGGAATCAGGTGAATGCGACAGTCAAGAGCGCCTGCTATCAGCTTTGGCTGATACGCCAGCTGTGCCCTTTCCTGGAACAGGGTGATCTCGAAACTGTAGTACATGCGCTGGTAACCTCAAGACTTGATTTTTGCAATGCACTCCACATGGGGCTACCCTTGTGCCTAGTCCGGAAACTCCAATTGGTACAGGATATGACAGCCAGGTTGGTCACAGGAACAGCAAGGAGTGACCATATAACACAAATATTGAAGTCACTCCACTGGCTGCCTATTAGTTTCTGGGCACAGTACAAGGTGTTGGTTATCACCTTTAAAGCCCTACATGGCTTGGGCCCAATTTATCTAAGGGATCGCCTGCTTCCATACAATCTGCCCTGTACACTCAGGTCCTCTGGGAGGAATTTACTACAGCCCTTAAAGACCAGGTTGATGGCGACCTCCCAGAGGACAATTTCAGCAGCCCCTCCCAATTTATGGAATGGCCTGCTGGACGTGATCCATCAAATTACCAATCTAGAGAGCTTTTGAAAAGCCATTAAGACAGATCTCTTCCAGCAGGCCATCCCGGAATAAAATACTCGGCCACGAATAAGACTTCCCATCTATCAAACTCTGCCCATGATGACTATTATTTGGATTATTCAGATTTTAGTATATAGTTTTTAATCTTATACTGTTTAATCTTGTTTTAAGGGGAGCACTATGTATATATGGATGTATTTTAACTTGTTGTACACCACTTTGATTGCCTGGCAAAAAGCGGGATAGAAATAAAAATTTTATTTTTATTTATTATTTATTACAAAAGTACAAATCCCAAAATTCCATGGCACTGAGCCATGGCAGTTAAAGCAGTGACAAACTGGATTATTTCTGCAGTGCAGATGCAGCCTTAATGGTCTGAACTTTGAAAAGTTCCTTTTCAAAACAACAACAAAAAAATCTGGCCCTACTGAATGCAGGATTCTGGGAACTGTAGTCCAAAAAGGAAGATCTTTTCCAAGCTGTGCTCAGAATCCTGAAATCTGTCAAGACCTACCTGTGTGTGTGTGTGTGTGTGTGTGTGTGAACCCCAAACCCTTCTTTATCAGCCACAGAATCCAAGTCATCAGTCCCCAAAACTGTATTATATCTATAATCAAGCAAGGAGGACGTATTCACATTTATGTCTTACATCAAGAATTGGGAAGCTGTAGCCCTCTGTGTACTGCTGGATTCAAACTCTCAACATTCTCACTATTGGGCATTCTCATTAGAGTTGCTAGAATTTGGAGTTCAATAGCTCAAAAAACTACATTAGTAGTTTTTCAGTGCTGAAGTCCCTTCACATATATTTGTTCTATTATCATTTGGTATCCCAACAATGCAATAGGTCTCAATTATTATTCCTATGTAATAGAGGTGTAGGAAGGGGATGGGTAGATGTCAAGGTTATATAGCCACAGCAGATCCACAGCTGAATCTATTCTGACAAATTCAGTAATTCTGAGAGGTCTCACTGACTTTGCTTTGGAAAAAATGAGCACAGGTGCAAAAACTCAGGTTGAAATATGAAATGCAAGATGCTCTCCCAAAAGTGCACATTGGTTTTTATATGAATTTCATTAGACCATCATATGCTACAATGTATTTTGCACGTTTCTATTTACCCTTTCAAAACAGGTGTGGGTATTGGGCAGGCACTGGCACTCATAAAAATGCATGCCTATGAGCACTCATTGTCATCTCTCAGTCTTCAGATCAGATACTGTACCATACTATTTTATTATTTTTTGTCTGCTTGCAGAGGTAATATTGGGGTTCACACTTTAACTCCAGTGACCCTAAACATGTCTACTAACACTTTCATGTTTACACCCATCCCTTCAGTTTACCTACATTTATCTACAATGTGTATTTTGTGTCATTCTGACAGCATAGTAGGATACCCTTTCCAGATTATTTCCTTGCTATGGTCTCAGTCTTGGCCACCACCGCACACTTGTCTATTTCCTTAGAAGGAGAATGCCACTATTAAAGAAAATTGAGATATATATTTCTTTCTGATTCAGATGGTAGGTTCCAAACTTTTGATCCAGATTAGGACCACAGAGGGAGATAAATAGTAAGGGCACACCTATCCCCATCCCATGCTGTGGCCCTAATGTAGATCAGGTCCCATGTGTTTCCTTTCAAATAAGGAAATAAAATACTTCTATAAACAGGGGTTGCATAAGCATATGATCTCTTAACACCGTTGCAGAAGGAGGCTTCTGATACTTCTTTCCTCACCACCACCTACAGACACACACACACACACATCAAGGCAACTTCATGGTACTAGTACATGCCTAATAGAAAGAGCAGAGGTCTGATATCTGGTCAGTGCCCAACAGGAATTTTTGCAGCCTGAAGGAAAGAACCGAACCTACTCTCCTGCCTGGCTGAGGGATTCTGGGAGTTGTAGTCCAGAAAATATGTTTACTAGGCCCTGCATTTTATACTCATAAATACAATACTTCTGAGCATGGCATTAATGTATCCATAGCTCATTGCTTTCAGGAGCCAGTGTGGTGTTTGAGCATTGAACTAGGACTCTGGAGACCAGAGTTCAAATCTTGGCTTCATCATGAAAACCAATTGGGTGACCTTAGGCAAGTCACAAACTCTCAGCCTTAGAGGATGGCAATGGCAAACCCCCTCTGAACAAACCTGCCAAGAAAACTCCATGGCAGGTCCATCTTAGGGTCGTCATAAGTCAGAAATGACTGAAAGGCACACAACAACAACCTCATAGCTTGGGCTAGACAAATTTGTTCAATCCCTTTTGCAAACTCTAAGCTGTTGCCAGCACTACTGCATTAGATGGTAGTCATTTGTATTTAAAAGAAAGGCAACTCCATCAGGGCTAGCCTGAAAATAGAGAGCCCTCCCTCCATGATAACTGTCATCCTTCAGCCTGTGAGGAAGTGAACAGGCAGGCCCAGCTCCACCAGGGCTAGCCTGAAGAAGAAGAGCCCTCCCTCCAGTCCATCTGCCTTGGTCCAGGCCTCAGAGGGAGAGAATAACCACTGGACTTCATCCCCTTTCCCACCACCATTCCCTTCTCCTTTTGTGTTGTGTCTTTTAGATTGTAAGCCTGAGGGCAGGGAACCGTCTAATTGAAAATAATATTTGTAAGCCCCTCTGATAGCCTTTAGGGCTGAAGGGCAGGGTATAAATACCATAAATAAATAAATAAACAAACAAACAAACTTTGTCCATTGCAATGCGAAGCTTACTGATCCATTTATTAACAGAGACTGGCTTAATTTAAGTCATTTCCTTATACTGGTACCCCGGGATACGAACGCGCCGCGTTACGAATTTTTCGGGTTACGAAGAAAAAACATTTAATTAATTATTTCCGGGTTACGAAGGTTTCCCCGGGTTGCGAAAAAAAGCCGGCGCTATTTTAAATGGAGCCGCGGCGGAGCCGCGGCTTTTCCCCATTAG
>NC_056523.1:101126282-101187023 GCF_019175285.1 Sceloporus undulatus
ACTTCCCTCGCTTGGGCTAGACAAATTTGTTTCTCCTTTTGCAAACTCTAGCTGTTGCCAGCACACTGCATTAGATGGTAGTCATTTGTATTTAAGAGAAAGGCAACTCCATCAGGGCTAGCCTGAAATAGGAGACCTCCCTCCATGATAACTGTCATCCTTCAGCCTGTGAGGAAGTGAACAGGCAGCCCAGCTCCACCGGGCTAGCCTGAAGAAGAAGAGCCCTCCCTCCAGTCCATCTGCCTTGGTCCAGGCCTCAGAGGGAGAGAAAAACCACTGGACTTCATCCCCTTTCCCACACCATTCCCTTCTCCTTTGTGTTGTGTCTTTTAGTTGTAAGCCTGGGGCAGGGAACCGTCTAATTGAAAATATATTTGTAAGCCCCTCTGATAGCCTTTAGGGCTGAAGGGCAGGGTATAAATACCATAATAAATAAACAAACAAACAAAACACAATTTGTCCATTGCAATGCGAAGCTTACTGATCCATTTATTAACAGAGACTGGCTTAATTAAGTCATTTCCTTATTCTTATTATCTTCGGCCAACAAAAAACTCATTATGCTAAACTGAGTAGCACTGACATCTGCAGGAGTACTCATAATTAGTCTTTGGTGGTTAAACCTGGATGATGTTCCATTCGGGCCAAGAAAAGAGACAATTCACCGCAGTGGCTATTGCAGTCTACAGGTGGAGGCCACACTGGCCTCCCAGGAGCATGATTCTGTTCAAAAAACAAGGCCACCAAGTATGGGTGCTCTTATACACAAAATTCAGAAGCAGTGGCAATTTAGTGGTGTCTAGTGGCAGCAGAGACCACAAAAAAAAGGGAAAGAACCTCGCATGTGGCCCATGATCTGCATGTTGTCCACCATCTGTAGTTCAATGGTGGACTTGTACGGCTTTAAGTAACAAAAACAAAGTATTTGACAGACTACTCTGGAAGTATGACTTCTCTTCCTCTAGCCTGTCTGGTCCTCCCATGAGAGCCTATCCATTGCCCCCAAACTGCCCTCTGTATGTGATTAATTTTCATGTGTCAGACTGCATTACATGGAGAAATGGATTGTTATTGTCTTTAACCACATTAAGGTGCTATAGGAGAACAAAAAAAGTAAAAACACTTCTTTTTTGTCTGAATTGAATTTTAGTGATCCAGTTTGCACATGTATATTTGAGGTAAGGAAGGAGTCTATGTTTATCACACTATGCTCTTAAGAGCTACTATTCCAGTGTGACTCCTCTAGCAGCCTCCTGTTGCATGCTGGGATTGGCAGTTTTAAGGGCTGAACTTCTCTGCCTGGAATTCTAAATACCCCTCCTTAAAACTGCCAATCCCAGCATGCAACAGGAGGCTGCTAGAGGGAGTCACACTGGAATAGTACCTCTTTAAGAGCTCGTCTGATAAACACCTCTGACAGTTTTAATTCACCCCCCCTTTCTACATCCTTGTGTCAAATACAATATTAAAAATTTATCAAACTTTACTGCTAGCACAAAGTTTTAAATCTAAGAGAATGCAGTCCACATTCTTACATTTCTCATCCATTATTACAGCCGATGGTTCTCAAAAGCTCAGGGTTTTTTGCATGAATTCATGTGTTTTAAGAGCCTGGCTATGTCTGTATAATAACTTTTTTTAATCCTCACCCCACCCAAATGCCTTGTATTCTCTAAACAAGAAACATAACATTTGGTGAATATTGCAAATTCAAAACTCAGCAAAACTAAAATGAAAACCACAGCATTCCCTCTGTTTTAAAAGGTTTTTAAAAAAGTCTGCTCCCCAACACCCTTTTGGCATAGAACTAATTGAAAACATGGCTAATTGTGTTAGTCTACAAGTGCAGCAACTTGGGTGAGGACAAACCTCCCAAAAAGGGCGGCCTGCCAGCGGCCTAATTTTCTCCGGAGGGAAGCCACAGCCACCAAACTGTGTGGCTTCCTACGGAGGAAAAGAATCCCGATAAACCAGGTTCTTTTTGTGCTGCGGGCCAACGTAACGAGTGCGCCCTGGTGCGTGCACTCCTTACATAAGGGATGCGCGGCAACATGCATAGTCTGCGTGGCACTTATGTAACGTGGCAGCGCCCCTGTACACGGAACGCCACCATTGTTACGGCGCCACACCTTGCTAGGGTCAGGGACCATGAGGTTGCCATGCAGTTCCTAACCCTAAAATTGGCCCCCGCACGACACATTTGCGTGGACTGTACTGTGCCTTGGTTCACACACATTTCAGTTTTATTCTCATTACCCTTTCTGGTCTATTTGCAAATTAGGCCTCCTACATCTACCTCCCACAAGCTGTATAACATGAATTAGGGGTGTTAAATATGTCCAACATATAGCTGAATATATATTATCTGAGCCAAACACAATCAGATCTTCCAACATTATGCAATAACTCTTCATTTTTTTTTCATAACATTTTAACTTTAGTCCCTTTCAAACAGAAGCCCAAAGCAGTGAACAATAAACATACCAATACAACATTACTGAAAAAGGACCCGCCAAACAGAGAACTTGGGGCTTGACAGACAGGTAGCTCTGTGCCACCCATCTTTGCCCTGAGTGATTGCTGCAGCAGCTGCATGCTGCAACATGGACACACTGTCAAAAAGAAGCTGCCTAGAGTGGCTTCTTTTTGAGGTGCCACAAAACAGGAAAGGGCACCGCCATGACGCCACTTCCTGCTGCGACTTCTGGACACTGTGTGGCTCTTGCATCCTCATAGTGGCCCCCATGTGGACAGGAGGCTGCCATGATGGTACTGCCATTCCATATTAGGGTTCAGGAGCGTGCCGTTGCTGAACCACTCTGAACCCTAATTTTGTCCCAAGAACGGTGCTTTCCACCCTTCTGTACCAGGCCAAAATTCCTGAAGTGCTCCTTTAAAGCAGGGATGGGGAGAATCTCCATATGTTGTTTGACTACAACTTTCCTCATCCCTCACCATTGGCTGCATTGGTTAGAGATGTGAACATGTGGAGGACCACATGCTAAGAGAAGGATCTTTTCCACCAACAGCTTCCATACCACTCTTCACTTCATAGCCAAAATACCATTACTATTCATTTGTGTGTTAGATGAACATATGCACTTTGGAGACATTGAGGAAGGAGTTATTTAATACTTCTTCTTCAAGTCCTCTTCCCACTGGAAGGAAACTTCAAAGCCCTGGTGCATGCTTAACTGTTTTGAGTGACTAGATGAGTTGTCCAGGCACCATCAAGTTAATGTTCAGCAACTGGGAGGAAAGAATAATAATACATTTGAGGAAAATTAGCTTTTGCAAAAAGTTGGGTAACCTTAGGACCATTTGCACCTTTTTATCAAGTACTAATAGCATAGCATAGCAATACATTTCTATACCACTTATCAGTGAACTAACCTCGCTAAGTGGTTTACAGCGTGTAAGCCAATTGCCTCCAGCAAGCTGGGTACTAATTTTACTGACCTACAAAAGGATGTAAGGCTGGTGGATCTTGGGTCCCTGCCTAGGAGTGAACTCACAACCTTGTGGCTGCAGTACTGGCACTTAGCCACTGCACCAGTAGGGCTCACCTACTAACTGAGGTGAACTCCAGGTGTGGGTGAATTAAGAGAGTTTTTATTTCGAAAAATATCTCATGCAAACAATGTTATTCACACAGCATTCAGGGCTAACTAAAATGGAATATGAAAAGAAAGCTGAGTTTTGGGTGTTTGCAGTGGTGTGATAACTTGCTATCGATGAGTAAACCACAGGGCTGGGTTGCACAGACGGAGGTCTGAGAGAGACACAGAGAAATGCAGAGAGTGCAGAAATGTATGCCAGCTATGCACAGGAGGTTAGGTTTTGCAACCATACTTATACCTAAAAATAGCTGTAAGTGATGGTCTATAACAAAGGCTGGATGTCCTTTCCCAGGAATCGACAATGGGATTCTAGTCTGGCTGATGGCTTTAACTTTAGTGTAACCAAAACAAGGATCGTATCCAATATCCCAGGATGGAAGGAACAAGGAAGTTTGGCTGGGAACAACAAGGGGGTAGGCAGGAAGTTGGCTTACTGCTTTGGTGCAAGGAGATTCTTAGTCTCAGTTACAAATGAAATACAAATGACTTGGGGAAAGGAAGGAGCACTTAGTACACCCATCTGGTGGTGTGCTTAGAATCCTTTTTACAAGGACTTAATACAAGGAAATGAGCTAGAGTGATCAACAGAGATTTGTAAGCACATTATCCAACTACAAATTCTACAATTCATTGGCAATGTACAATATAGTCTAATAAGGCAGCTGGCACACTGTTGCCAAAGGTCCCAAAACCCCCAATATTATACTTCAAGGGCAAGGAGTAAGCCCTCTTCTGTAATGTGCAGTTGATTCCAAGCTAATATACAAATTTGTCTAACATTGAAAATGCTACACTAACTATTAAAAGGGGGGGGGAATTATAATAATTAAACACCAAAATATCAATATATTGAGGAAGAGATGTTTTGTAGATAGGAGAACAGAGTACAGCATGACTCAAAAAGCATGATCTTTGGGATTTTTTTATAGCCCCACACACTCCCAACTTCCAATCAAAGCTGCTAACTTTTTCTATTAGCTTTAAAAGAGCAGAGAAACAAAATACAAAAGCTATTGGAAATAATGCTATTATTTCACTTTCAGAAGACTAAACTCTCTATGGATTCCTTTATTATAATAAATAAATACAATATATATCATTGTTAACAATAAATGTAATTAAAGAAAACTCCTTTGTAAATTTATTTTCTTATGTCAGCCAAAGTGGAGGAAATTGCTTTGCAAAACTACACGAGGGGGCTAAACAGACTGTCCCTTTGGAGCAGCCTGCTGCTGCCCCTTTCAGCACTGGATTGGAGCCATGGCAACTCCATGCCGCAGCCCCGATCTGGCATATCTGTGGCAGAAAAAAGAACTGCTCCTTTTTACACCAGGGAAAGGGTGCAGTTGCTGCCACAGCGGTACCATCTAGCACCCCTTTTGGCACCGCATCATCTGGATGCAGCGCCAATGGAGTGCTATGACACACATACACAGTGCGGTCAGGTGCATGGCATGCTGGCAATGTCGGGGCTGCATCGGGGTGTGCATAATGTGGATGCGAAGCCCCCATTCTGCCCTGAGGTCAGCAGATAACACCGATCTTTACAGCCTCTACATTGTGAAAAACATATCTCCCAATACAAAGTTTCAGATAACTGAGTTTCTGCTATACAAACTTTTAATTTAATTAACAAAATCATTTGCAAAAAGGAGCTGCTGGACAGAAGAATCATAGAGAAAGAAACAAAAGAAATGTAATTTGCACAAAGAAACATGTTGTGTTTCATCAAGTTGTTTCCAACTTATGACGACTCTAAGGCAACCTTATTACTGGATTTTCTTGGCATGTTTGTTCAGAAGGGTTTGCCTCTGCCTTCTGCTGAAGCGAAGAGAGTATGACTTGCCCAACGTCACTCAGTGGGTTTCCATCACTGAGCAGGGATTCAAACCCTGGTCTCCCAATGTTCTAGTACAATAACCAAACCACTATATCATGTTGGTCCCTACTGTAAAGAGTTATTTCTAGGAAACTCTGATGGTGCAGTGATTAAATGTTATAGCCACAATGCTGTGAGTTTGATCCCCGGGCTCTGGGTTGATGCAGCCCTCCATGCTTTCATAGGTCAGTAAAATGAGTACCCAGCTTGTTGGGGGCAGTTGACTTACAAATTGTAAACCGCTTAGAGAGTGCTGAGTTTACTATGAAGCAGTATAGAAATGTAAATGGGGCTTACATGGGGCATCCGTTCTTGACCTCTTCGCATAAGCTGAATTCTGCAAATGCTCAAGCCCCATTGGAATGAATGGGGTGCATGCACGCGGTGGTGCGGTGGCGTGGCAGCGCACGCATGCCATGGGCACATGCCCCATTCATTCCAATGTGATGCACCACCCCTTGTGCCCTGCGCACTCCCGCAAGGCTTCCCACATATGGTTAAAGCCGCGTATAGCGCACCCGTGTATGACGCGGGCGCACTGTATTTCTATCTAAATAATATTGGAAATTTGAGGCTGGGAGAGTGTGACTTGTCTAAGATCATTTAATAGGTTTCCATAGTTGAGCAGGTATTCAAACCCAAGTCTCCAGAGTCATAGTCCAATGCTCAAACCACTACACCATGCTGGCTCTCATGAAGAAACACAACTGGCATTAAATTAAGAGGCATATTATGAGGAAAGCTGGTGTTTTTGAGACCATTTGAATGGGTGTGGTTTGTTCCAAAGACAAACCAAAGGTTGTCTTTAAAATTCTGGCTCATCAAGACAAAGCAATGTGTTTGGCCTGGGACAGACCACGCGAAAAGGGCAGCCTGCCAGCTCTTTTTTTTTCCTCCAGAGGGAAGCCGCAGCTGCCAAACCATGTGGCTTTCCTCCAGATGAAAAAGAACCCAAGAAAAGCAGTTTCTTTTTAAGCTGCAGGGTTGGCGTAACTGACGCACTTGTTACATAAGCACCACGTGGCAACATGTGGTGCTTACATAACAATGGTGGCACCCATGTACACAGGGTGCTGCCATTGTTACGCCACCCATATGTTCTAGGGTTAGGGAGCGTGTGGTTGCCGCATGGTCCCTAACCCTAGAATCAGCACTGGTACGCCACTTTATATGTACCGTGCCTTTGTTGACAGCCCAATTGGTGGATGATATGTGCTGGAAGAGGGCCACACTGTGTGAAATCTGCCCCCATTTCACACCTTTCTAGGGTGAGGTGTATTCCTATCTTAACCTTTTTCTTTTAGAAACATCACTTTCTTTTGTCAATGTAGCTGTATTTCTGAACTATTCTTCCACACCGTGAGGTTTGTCAGATAGATACTAGACTTGGCATAAGATGTCCTGGGCTGTCTTATCACCACTACCACAACAGCCACCATTTTTAAAAACATTGAGGAGTGCAGCTTGAAAATTAGTTCAGTTGCTCCAAGCCCCCACTGGCTAGGCACCTAGAGCTAAAAGGGGGAAGTGTTAAGTCCTCTTCTTCTCTAGTCAGTTACTGAATCTCTGGGGTCTTCCACTGGTGCCTATGGAACTACTGAGCATGCCAGTCAGCATCCAGACCCAACAGCTCACTCATGTCTATTTTTATTTTATTATCATTATGGCCAGCTCTTTGTGTACAGTGTCGTGGAAGTATAACAAGAAACAAAATACGAGAAAGTCCATAGATGTGAAAACTCTTGTGGTGATTGCCAACTGTGTCATTGTGGTGTCTCAAAATATCAAGACACTCTTTCTCAAGGATGAGAAAATTATGAGTATTCTTTACATCCCCAAACAGACAGGTAAGGAGACTTGGGACTATGCCTAAGCCCAGAATCATCCTGGCGAGAAGTGACCAGTGGGGTCCCACAGGGCTCTGTCCTGGGCCCAGTGCTGTTCAACATCTTTATCAATGACCTGGATGACAGAATTGGGAGCATACTTATCAAATTTGCAGATGATACCAAATTAGGGGGAACAGCTAATACCCCAGAGGACAGGATCAAGATTCAAAATGACCTGAATAGACTAGAAAGCTGGGCTAAAGCTAACAAAATGAAATTCAACACGGAGAAATGTAAGGTATTGCACTTAGGGCGGAAAAATAAAATGCACAGATATAGGATGGGTGACACCTGGCTGAATGAAAGTACGTGTGAAAGGGATCTAGGAGTCCAAGTAGACCACAAGTTGAACATGAGTGAACAGTGTGATGCGGCAGCTAAAAAGGCCAATGCAATTTTAGGCTGCATCAATAGAAGTATAGTGTCTAGATCAAGAGAAGTAATAGTGCCACTGTATTCTGCTTTAGTCAGGCCCCACCTAGAATATTGTGTCCAGTTCTGGGCGCCACAATTCAGAAAGGACATTGAGAAACTGGAGCGTGTCCAAAGGAGGGCGACAAGAATGGTGAAGGGTCTGGAAACCATGCCCTATGAGGAACGACTTAGGGAGCTGGGGATGTTTAGCCTGGAGAAAAGAAGGTAAAGAGGAGATATGATAGCCCTGTTTAAATATTTGAAAGGATGTCATATTGAAGAGGGAGCAAGCTTGTTTTCTGCTGCTCCAGAGAACAGGACCCGGAACAATGGATGCAAGCTACAGGAAAAGAGATTCCACCTGAACATTAGGAGGAACTTCCTGACAGTAAGGGCTGTTCGACAGTGGAATGCACTCCCTCGGAGGGTGATAAAGTCTCCTTCCTTGGAGGTCTTTAAACAGAGGCTGGATGGCCATCTGTCAGGGATGCTTTGATTTGGATTTCCTGCATGGCAGGGGGTTGGACTGGATGGCCCTAGTGGTCTCTTCCAACTCTACGATTCTATGAGTCTATGATTCTATGATTCTAGAATGTTGATGTCCAGTTCTGGTTGTTTTTACCTTGGTTGACTTCACTGTTGTTTTCCTTTTTCAGTCTACTATTCTTTACCCTCGCATAGCAAAACCTTTCATTCATTTGTATGCAATGTCTCAGCATCCATCTTCCCAAGATACCTCCTTAACTACTATTTCTAATCACTCCGACTTTTCCATTTCATCCTCTTCTACGACCCAGACTTCCCCTCCTTTCTGTCTGTCTGACTCCTTTGCAAATGTGTTCCGGGAGTGCCAATCTCCCTGCCCTGCTCTCCTGCATCTGAAATAAACAAACACCAGGAACAAGGTAAAAATCTATACAAGCTGAGGTGATATAGCAGCTGAATTAAACATATTCCATTTGGGAAGAGATAGCTTTGGGATTTTGTTCATCTTACTGTTGTGAAGTGGAGTCACAGAAGCTTTGCATTTGCTCCTTGTAAATTGATTGCTTCATTGGTAAGCTTTCCATTCCTGCTTCTCTGACCTTTTACTTTCCCTGCCTAAGATTCCAAGAGGATCATTAATGTCTCAACAGAACTATGACTTTTCTATATTTGACCAATTCCTTGTGTTGTTATTGAGTAGCAGAGGCACAACCTTTTCACTCCAATTTTGGCTGAGGGCAGTGGGCCATAAGCACACACATACTCAGGCACACAGAAACAGAGAGACACCCCTACACACATAGATCTCATTGCATGCATATAGACACTCTCCCCCCCCACTACACACACACACATATACACCTCTCAGTAAATACACAATTTGGACTACACTCCAGTTTCTTTATCCATCCCGCATGTAAATTGAGAATAAGTGCTGGATGACATTATATTGCAAGGAAGTTATAGACCAGCCTTTCTCAGCTTCCCCATGCAATGAGGGGATACTGACAGACTGCACTGCAAGACATCAGTGAATATATTCACAAGTCGAGTCTCAAGTCTCTACCTTCCAGTTTCAAGCTGAGTTTCAACTCAAGTGTCAAGTGAGGGTCAACATTAACAGGGGAAAAGGGGGGGTCAGTAACTAGAAAATCAAGAAAACATGCCAAAATTAGGTAAAACACTATGATAGGCAATTAATTTATCAAGATTGCATTTTAGAAAAAGGAGGTTCACTCAGGAAGTCTGTCCCTGCTGCACATCAGAGGAGCATTCTAAACATTTTCCTTTGCAGAAAGCAAGATTTACCCCTATAGCATAGGACACCCTGATTCAATTCAGTTTCTCAGAGAGGAACAGCAAACACATTAGGCAATGAACTTGAAGCAGGGGTTTACTGGAAGCAGGGACTTTCTATACTGCTTCTGTGATGTGACTAGTGGGCAAAAAGCATGAGATGGCAGCATTGTTCAAAGGAAGGAAAACATTTTCCACTCTGTAACATTTCTGGATGAAGTTAGGCCACCAAGTCAGTCACTAAAAATATAGAAGTCACAGGCTGAGTTGAATCAGGGTTTCATTTATTGCAGAGTCAAGCCCAAGTTGAGTCATTGAAGTGACTTGAGTCTGACTTAAGTCCAAGTTAGTCATCTTGTGTCTAGATCACTGCAAGAGAGTCATCCTTCCTATGATACAGAGATAATAGCAGTGAGGAGAGCATTATGCATTTTTGGGACTGCTATTTATTATCAGAGAGAAGGAAACATGAACAGAATATTATTGCAGGATTCTTGTCAGATGGTTTTTTCTCCAGCCTCCTTTCATGGAGAAATAACTTCCATGGAGAAATAACTGTGGACTACACTGCAGAGTTGGTGTATACCATTCCTGCTTTCTCTCAAACTAAAGGCCCTCTCTAAAATTCACCCAGGCCAACCTACTATCATAATAAAACCAATGTTTTCCAGGACAAAGAGACAGACTGATGGCTTTCCTCCCATTCATCATACTACAGTTTAACACAAAAAGTTCAAAAAAAGAAAAAGAAAAAGAAAAAAGTTCTCCAAACTTATTTTTACATATTTATGTAGTGATTTATTTTATTAGATTTATATCACACCTTTCTCCCTTAAATGGGATTCTAGGTGGCAATTCTTCCATTCCTTTTCTATTTTTTTCCTCTCTCCATGAAGTTACAGTTTGCTGCGTTAGTTCTGGATTAACTTCTGCTCCCTGTCTGGGCACCTGAATACATCCCCACATACAGAACCTAACAGCTGTTGACTGAGAAAGGAAAAAGAGTAAAAGCACCAAGGTGCTGGTTAGCTCTGTGGGCTCTGTCTGCTTTAGGAGCAAAGAGCAGGGGCTCTTTCACACTACACCATTATTCCATTTTAATGGCCAAGGTTCCATCTTGCAGAAGCCTGGGGTTTGTAGTTTGGTAAGAGGCACCAGAGGACCTCCATGGCTGAGAAGTCTAAAAGCCCCTGTCCCTAAACTGCTAATCCTAGGATTCCATAGGATGGAACCATGGCAGTTAAAGTGGAATCATAGCACTATAACTGTGAAGAGTGAAGAGGCCCCAGGACAGCAGCAGCAACACAATCAGCAGCCTCAACTGCTGATGCCATTTGACTGGAGGAGAGGTGTATTTTCAGAAGATGATGAAGCAGCTTGTAAGATTGCTGGAAAACTCTCAGTAATCCTGACAAAGATGGCTACCCCTGATAGCCATATTTTCCTTCAACAGGTCAGTTGGGCAGGATCCTGTATTTGAAAAAAAGTGGGATAAAAGTTAAACAAACAATGGGAGGAGGTGCAATGAAAGCAGTCTAAGGGTCACCTTTGGCCCCGACACCACATTTTGTAACCGATTTAGGGCAGATTCAGAGCCCTTGGGGAAACCTTCATCAAGGGTAACAGCAAAAGAGTCAGCATCATTGGGGATACCTTTTCTGGGGCCACCAGATCCCTCCCTCCCTCCTCTCAGGGCCACCCAGTTCTCTGTCCTACTTTTCCCACACCCTCCATCATTTCACAGAGGAAAACCAGCATGCATGTGGCCAATCTAAATCACAGTTTGATGAAGATAGCAGGGGTTATTGATGAGAAAAACATATAAGCTAGGAAAAGCTGAAGCAGTTTTGTCTGAAGACTTTATCGTACCGCCTCTGGTGCCCGACTTATCTCTTCCGAATTTGACTCAAATTTGAAAGTTAGGTTGATTTTATCACACTGACTTTTCCCTCAAAACAGCTTCCCATTACCTCCAGTGCTGAATTGGGACCCCATAAGTCACTTTTTTCCAAATTGGAAGTTTTGGAATGGGAAAAAATGGCCGCCAATGCAAGTTACAGTGCCTGAATTCTGGAGGCAACAGGAAGCCATTTGGAGATCAAAGTCTGTGTGATAAAATCAGCCTAACCTCTGAATTTGAGCCAAATTCGGAAGAGATAACTTGGGCAGCAGAGGCAGTGGGATAAAGTCCTGAGTCTATGGGGAAGGACAAGATTCTGGCCCCCCCCCCCCCTTTACACTCCCTTTTCTCAGTGAATTGAGTGCAAACTATCTTTTCACTCTGATCTCAGTTTGCAGCAATTGAAGTAATCTGAGGACAAAGAGAGAAAGTGGGAGCAGAAGAGACACAAAGTAAGACATTTTAAAAGCAGCTAAAAGAGCAGGACAACAGAGAGTTAATCAAATTTAGACAGCTGAAGGGTACGCCTTTCCCATAACAGAGTAATCCACTTTTGTGTATATCCTTTGTGTATATTCCCAACAGCAGGAATTTTCAATTTCCCTAAGAACAGTCAGGTTGAATCTTTTGCATTTTATTTAACAGATATATTTACAGAGAGTATATCCATATTTATATCTCCCTTCATGAAGCTCAAAGCCAAATAAATAGTTCTCTTCACTTTATCCTCACAGCAGTTGTATGAGGCAGATCATGCTGCTGCTTCAAAAGAAGCTGAACTGCTTTCTTCAGTAGCATGATGCTGAGTTTTAACAACTGTGAAGATAGGCTAAGAAGGAGAATTTAACCCGTTCCCCTTGCTTCTAGGGGGGCATTTCTAAAATGGCACCAGATTTGAAAACTTAATCCCATATCTCTCCATCACCTCCCTTGTGTCTGTTCCTTCACAGAGAAGTACAATGCACCTGGGGAATGATATGACCAAGTGACCAGAAGAATATCCCTGCTGATTTTACAGGGGGCCTACTAATTCAGTTTATTATTGATGGACAATGTCCCTCCTCCCTTATCTTTTTTTTTTAAACCTTTAAATTGGACTTGGACTGCACAGCCCTTTAAATAGAAGGTTCCTTCAAACAGAAGGTCCTCTCTAAAGTAAGACCACAGCTTCCTATGGCCTGTTACAGACTGCCAAAAGAAAGCTGATTCGGGTCTCTTTGGAGGTATGCTATTTAAATTATGCATGCATCCTAAGAATCCAGAAGCTGCACCAAAGCTGCACTCCGGTGCTTAGGAATGGAGTGTGGCTTTGGAGCGACCTCCGGACTTTTAGGACCCATGCATCATTTAAATAGCATACCTCCAAAGAGACCCGAAGCAGCTTTATTTTGGCACTCTGTAACAGGTCAAAGTCTCATCTATTACAATCAAACCCTGCATGCCTGTTTCAAGAATATTTTTGCAGCAGTGGTGGTGGATTGAAGTAGTGTATAAAACATGTATTCAGCTCTTTTACTCCATGTCTCACGTCAAGTCTCAAGTCTCTGCCTTCAAGTTTTAAGTCAAATCTTATGTTCTTCCAAGATACTTTCAAGTCAAGTCTCAAGTCTGGGAGCCAATTTTAACTGGAAAAAAAGGAGGGGGTAAGCAAAAAGTAGTGAGATGGAAGTGTTGTTCAAAGAAGAAAAATACATTTTCCATCCTGTAATGTTTCTGGATGAAGTTAGGCCAGTAAATCAGTCACTAAAAATATACAAGTCTCAAGTCAAGTTGAGTTATTTTTGAGTACAAGTCAATCAAGTTGAGTATACATCACTACTATGAGCCCAGCTTTTACTGTAGAGAAACTTTCTGAACCAGAAGGTTTTAGTATCAGATTCCTCCCAGTTTAAATTCATTGGCTAAACTGCAATGAATCACTGTCTCTTTTCTGCAATATAATGCACTAAAAGAAATAAAACTCCTTTTATCCCAGTCTTTTCATTAGAAGAGCAGCGGAGTGAGAGCCAGCATGGTGTAATGGTTTGAGCATTGGATAGTGGCTCAGAAGGCCAGAATTCAAATCCCCACTCAGCCTTGGCTGACCTTGGGCAAATCACACTCTCTTAGTTTCAGAAAAAAGTAAAGGCAAACCCTCATTTTCCCCCCAAGAAAACCCCATACAGTGGTACCTCGGGATACGAAATACCCAGGTTACGAAATTTTCGGGATACGAAAAAATCCCATAGGGAATTATTGTTTCGGGTTACGAATGTTTTTTCGGGTTACGAAAAAACTTTTGGTGCTTTTTTCGGCTTTTTCGCACGGAATCGCGGCTTTTCCCCATTAGCGCCTATGGCAATTCGGCTTACGAAGGCTTTTCGGGTTACGAAAGCGGCCGCGTTACGAATTAATTTCGTAACCCGAGGCACCACTGTATTAGGTTTGCCTTAGGATCATCATAGGTCAGAAATGACTTGAAGGCAAATAACAACAACAGAGTAATTGACATGGGTATAAATGATTTTAGATTGTAAGCCTGAGGGCAGGGAACCGTCTACTATCTCCTCTTTTGTAAACCGCTCAGATTCCCAGTGATTGGGTGGTATATAAATAAATCCTATTATTATTATTATTATATAACCATTGAAATAGTTATATGAAATCATGGATGCAGTTCCCCCACTCCTAGTTCCATACAAATCAGTGCCAGTTATCTCAGTGCCTTTCTGCAGCCTCGATCCCACACTGGAGTATATATATGGTTTCTTTATGCATCTTCTGCATTAATTATATTATGCGTTTAGTCTTTTTGCCAGCATTTCTGAGATTTTTTTTAAGGTACCATTTTCTTTTGCTACCTTGTGTTGCCCCTTAGCATTAAAGGTATGGAGAGATACGGTTACACACCTGTTAAGCCAACTGGCTGAAGATTTTCTCGAGATACACTGTGGTGGGGAGTAAGATAAACATAAAAAGAAGGCTTTTTCTTCCCTGATGCCAACAGAGTTGCCTCAAAGCCAACATCTTAGCCCCGCTGCCTCTCTAATCTAACACAGCTTCTCTTTGGCTCTGAATGCCTATTATGAGAGGGTAAAGATCCATTTCCACAGTAGACCTTCAAGTACCATTATTCTCCTTCCTACATTCTCATTGATTTTAGTTGGGAGTGAGTGTACCATTATTGTTCATTCACCTTGTACTATTGTAAAATTGGGCTCTTATCTCTTTCCTACTTTTCAAATACAAGCCTCTTATCCCCTTTCCACAGGTGGTAATGTGCTAACAGCTGCAAATTGATCCAACTTGATAATGTATTGTCCCAATGAATTTTTATAGAAAAGCAGGCTATATAAAGGCTTTGGTGAATCAGCACAAACAAATGCAATAAAAGAGCATGCAACAACAACATAGCAGAACAACACAGTCACCAAAGACACTAAGTTAACGTGCCAGAGCTTTGGAAAACTCAAGAGCATTCAGCAAAAATGTTTTTCTTTTAGCAGCAATGTTAAAATACTGGTGTCCCCCACTTATCTGACAGTTTAGGGATCAGAGTACTGTTAAAAACTGCAAATCATCAAAATGAGGAATTAATTCTTTTTTCTTCTTTTTTTCTTCTTGCTAATGCATTTTGACCATTGAAAAACAGAAATAACACACTATTATATCACTTGTGAATGCACGTGAAAGTTCATGGAAGTTTGTGGAGACATGATGAAAATAGTGGACCACATGTCAAATGTATGGGTTGTGGTTATAATTAAAAATGGTCAAAAAAGTGGATCATTAAAAAGCAGACTGTCAAAAAGCAGGGGATGCCAGTATAATTTTAGGATATTAAGGACTGATTCATTGAGAGATGATACAAATATTCAAAGGGGAGTTCACATTTCCTCCTGATGCACTGAATACATTTGGTATCTTAGTTTATTCTGTCATTAATCAAGGCATGATACTTGAATTTGTGAGTAAGGTTAGGGCCACACAGAACAGCCCTGTCCAAACATCTCCTGATCCCCACCCTGGCTCTCCCACCTTCAATAAGAATTTGATCTCTGTCCTCTAGATATCAATACCTATGGCAAGGCTTTTGATATACTAGAGGGAAGGTGGCATGTTGACTTATGAGGAACCCTTTTAAGCCTATACTAAAGTTGTGCATAGATCCCCTGATTTGATTCAGAGCCCTGTTTGGATCCTGTGGTTTGATCTCCATTTCTTGTCCCTGTTGCCTGCCTCCTGGGACTTACCTAACACTTATTCAATGTTTACAGTGAAGGCAGACTGCATTCCTGGAATCTGGTCACACCTCCCAATGGTCAGGCAGACAATGCTCTGCCTCCTCTGTGGTGGTGACTCAGAGTGCTTGCTTCCCATCAACCACATAAATAACAACTAGCACTACTGTTTCACTACCTAAAAGATACACAGGCTCATGAAATAGACCCATCAAGAGCCCACCCATAATCCTATTCTGGGAGAAAGTTGGGATATAAATGTCAGGAAATGACATTGGTGTGGCCACTAGGGGAAGCTGTTGTGCAAATAATTTACAGTTCCAGTGGCAGCTAATGTGGCAGCATTCAAACAGTGCATCATCGGAATGTTGATGCAACTGTCAACTGTCAGTTCTCAACTGTCACTGAGTTACTGAGAGAGACAGTTGGTGTCTCAGACAGAGAGACAGTTGGTGCCTGAGAGTGGGCTGTGTCTGTTACTGAGAGGCAGTGAGATGGTTGTGTGTTAATGTGGCTGCCTCAGAGGTTGTGTTATTGTTGGTTGGTGTAAATATTGTGTATTAGAGATGGATGTCCAATACACTGTGTATATCTATGTTGTAAATACTGCAAAGGAAGATTAAAGTCGTTTAGAGTGAAGACTTGTAAGAGTCATTATTAGTTGAAGACATCTTCACAGATTCCTTCTTCTTGGCGTCCTGTCGACGTGGTTGAACTCTGCAGGTGGTCGTGGTGGACACTGCGCGTCATTTCCATAGGTCCCAACAAGGGTTATGGGCACAGCACACAGGCCACAACAATAAATCCTTGAAATACAGATAAATTAAAAAGAAAGAGAAACAAAAGATTAAACTAGGCTATTCAGCAAAGCAAAATGATTGATCAAGATAAACTCAGATGACCATCATCCACCAGGTATCCTTACTACAGAACAAAGAGATGCCAGAATAAGATGGCTGAATAATTATATAGCTTCAATGAGCTCACATAATCCCACCCCATGAGCACTCTGGTGGTGGTGGTGGGGGGGGGGGTTTACTGGCAGCCTTCTTGATTCAGATTGGAAGGCACAGCTGTCAGTGAGCAAAGAATCATAGAATCATAGAGTTGGAAGAGACCACAAGGGCCGTCCAGTCCAACCCCCTGCCATGCAGGAAATCCAAATCAAAGCATCCCCAACAGATGGACATCCAGCCCCTGCTTAAAGACCTCCAAGGAAGGAAACTCCACTACATTCTGAGGGAGTGTGTTCCACTGTCAAATAGCCCTTACTGTCAGGAAGTTCCTCCTAATGTTGAGGTGAAATCTCTTTTCCTGGAGCTTGCATCCATTGTTCCAGGTCCTGTTCTCTGAAGCAGCAGAAAACAAACTTGCTCCCTCCTCAATATGGCATCCCTTCAAATATTTAAACAGGGCTATCATATCTTCTTTTCTCCAGGCTAAACATCCCCAGCTCCCGAAGTTGTTCCTCATAGGATATGGTTTCCAGACCCTTCACCATTTTAGTTGCCCTTCTTTGGACAGCTCCCCCTTTTGCCTTCTACATCACATTACCTTTGCATCTTCCTTACATGGTCATATTGTAGACAAACTGTCTGATGGTGTTTTTATTATTCGTTTGTTTGTTTATGGATCTCCAGATTGCTCCAAAGTACTTTGGGCTCAGCCTGTTCCACTGCAGAAGTGGGGATGCATCTAGATTGATTGAAAAGTCTCCAATTTTGGTCCTGTTCTTTCCAGTGTTATACTGGGTTAAAATAAATTGACCTAAAGAGCTGGAATAAAAAGTTTCTGATCATACTGGGAGCTTGAATAAAATATTCCAGGATGAACAAGAGATATATGGATCTTTAAAATAAAATTAGAAAGGACAGGAACAAAATCTGGGACTTTCTGGTGTTTTTAATAAGTCTGGATTGCCCCGGGCCATTCTATACCAATCTGCCCACTGGGTGGCCTTGGGCAGTCACAGTTTCACAGCCTCAAAGGAATATAATAGCAAACCTAGTCTAAACAAATCTTGCCAAGAAAACCCTCTGATAAATTCACTTGAAAGTCGTCATCAACTGGATACCCAACAATTATAAGGGAAGCCATCCATATAAAGACACCTCTTGAAATCAAATATTTATGTTACCAGCACACTGCTTTTTACTGCGTATTCCTTTCAACCCGACATCAGCACACTCTCCTACTGCCCAGTTTAGCAGATACACTCCCAATTTATCCTTTGTCATCCCACTTTTTCATCTGTTTTTAAGAAGTCACAGTATCTCTCGCCTCCTTCCCTTTTCTCCCTTTGGAGCAAACTGAATTCAAAGCACAAAAGTAGTTCATACTCAGTTAACTCAGCAAAGGAGAGTGGAGAGCTTGTCCTTCCCAATAGACCAAGGGGGAAAAAGCAAACCACTGTAGCCTGTCCTAGCTTCATTAATAACGTTTGCCATCTTGACCACACTGTGATGTAGCTTGGCCACATGTGTCCCAGTTTTCATCTGTGAAACATTGGCGGGTATAGAACAGCCTTAGCAATCTCAATGAAAGTGAGCCACACAGCTGAACCACAAAATTGGATTATAAAGGAATAGTAATCTCTGGGCACCTGCCATGGTCTAGACATATGCAGGAGGCCTAATTGCCATAGAAGAGCCTCCTGGTACCGCAGCTCTTTTTCCTCGTTTTCATTGCCACTCCTCCTCTCCATAAATGTAAGTGAGAAGATGTGGTATCAGCCTCCACTTGCATTGTGCTCTTCCTCTGGGCAGTTGTGCACTTTAGCCCCAGAAGGAGACATCAAGCAGGATGGTAGTGGTTCTCTGAAGATGATACTTTGCCAGAGGAAGTTTGTGGCAAATCTGCTCTGGGTTTTATTCTAGGGTTCAAAGGAGCTGCCCAAGGTCCTGAAACCAATTCTCAATAATGCATAGGCTCTGAGCAAAGAGTGGATTTTACATACCAATGGCAAGGAAGGCTCTGGCTGCTCCTGTAGTCAAGAGCTGACAATCCTGGAACCACTAGAGTGGGCACTATTGGGGAAATAACTCAAGTTTTTACATGACTGAAAAGAAGAAACACATTACAGCTTTTTTTGGGGGGGGGGTCTTCCCCCCCCCCCCCCCCCTTTTTTTTTTTTTTTGGTAAGACATCTGTTACATACATACATATATACACACATACCCTCCCCTTCTCAACCGTCTGCTCTTGTACTTGAAGGTGACTTGCCAAGTATGGGGCAAGCATCCAAAGATTTGTTAGAAAGTCTTTGGATGATTTGCCTATCGTACTCGGCAACCTGTCCGTTTGCCATTAGAACAGCAGCTGTTGGTAACACTGATGACAGTAATGTCACTATCAGCAAGCAACCCTTCAAATAAATACATAGAACGAATTCCCCATAAGGGAAGGGTAATACAATCTTCCATTTCCATAACACATTTGGGTAAGTATAGCTTCACTTTGGGGACATATTTTGGATCATATTGCTGGATTCCTCCCTTGTGCTATTCTCTGAATTATGTATGCATTTCTAAACTGATGGCATTACACTTTTATTTTAAATTTTGTCAATGTAAAATAGACTTTGAATGGAGTTTTAGTACACCCAATCCATCTCCTGGAACCATTCTTTTTGTACTGAAGAATCACTGGTCTTTCTGAATTGAGTAAGAGAAAGAGAGAGAAATGTTGAGAATTGATGAACATTTGATGGTTGCTAAGACACAGCCATGCCTTATTTACTCACAGCTGCCATTTATAAGGAAAGATTCATTGAAAAGTCAAGTATCTATCATTTACAGAGTGGTAGCTGCGTTAATTTGTTGTAGCAGAAACAACAGCCTTGTAGCACTTTAAAGACCTATACATTTATTACAGCATAAATCTGCAGGGTATGTGAAGTATCATCAAGTGCAAGAAGCATTAACATAAAATATCTCATGGTCACAATTCCCTTTTGGGACTACAACACACAGAATATTCCAGTCAACACAAGAAGTTACCATGCTACCTGAGAAGCTAAGAAAAATGAAAATGCTGGGGGTGGGAATTCTGCTCTTTTTGCACTTGCTGAAGAGATAAAATGTGGAAAACCTAGCAGGAGCTGGCAACTCTTTTTGATGTGAAAACTCAACATGTTAAGACATCCTTTCTCATGAAGGATGAGAAAATTTGTGAATATTCTTTATCTCCCTACTCTGCCCTGTGAGTAGTAAAGGCCTAAGAACATCAACTGAGAGAGACACTTGTAGAATTGGCCCTTCCTTCTGAAATATGGAGCATGCCAGTAAGAGAAAGAGCAACCAGGATCCTGTCTGAGAGATAAACGTGTATATGCCAGTCATTTGTTTTCTAACTGATAGGGGAACAGACACATACATCCAGACTGCTTCCTGGTCAGTGGGAACTGGAGGACATTCACAGTCTCAATATAACCCTTAAGCTAGTGGTCCCCAAAAGTAGACTAGAACTACATAGGGACTGTGCATACATAACAGTCACAGAAACATAATTCCAGGTTGTACATTTGTAACTGCCATAGAGGATTTCGGCAGCCTTTTCAGTGGTGGTCCTGTGGCTGTGGGAGTCTTTTCTCAACATGCTCTACTTAGTACCTATTGTGACATCATTTTGCTCAAGGCTTTTATCCTGTTGTAACATTTTTATGTTATGTATTTGCATGTTATTTTAAGACTGATATTGATTCTGGTTTGGATGGAAATACACAAGGGTTGGCAGAAGCAGACGTGCCTGCTCTGGCCTTGCTATGGCTTTTTGAAAATATTTCCAAATAAGATGAATTATAGGGTACTAGTGATGGGAGAGGAGTCTTTCAAAACTGATCAGAGGTATCTTCCATGTGCCAGGCCCTTACATCCATGGACAGCAGATCCTGAATTCAACACAGTTCCAACACAGTTATCTAGCCTGAGAACATTAGCCTGTTCTTTAAAAAAAACACACACACACACACACACACACACACTTATGGGATTTATTCTAGTGAGGTTGCCTGAGTGAAAACTGGAGAGGGCTTCTTTACCCTTCATAGTTGTGTAGAAGTAGGAATGTCAGCAGATATTACTTATTACCTGAATCATAGCAAGCAACACCTGCTGAACAATGTTGCACTGCTCTCAGGAGTGGGTCAGAAATATTATTTATTTATTTATTCATTCATTCATTTCATTTCATTTGTATGATGACTTTCTTCCAGGAGGGACCGATCACCAGCAGAACAGACCACCATCACTTGATGTGGCTGTTCTCTGTTAAGGGGGATCATTTGCAATATGACAATAGTGTCATGATCCTAAATGCAGAGCATGGCTGAATAGGAAGCAGTTATGGATCCGTACCTCTGACTTATGAATCCATAACTGCAATGTAGGATGCCAGTCGCAGTAAGCAACACAGCAGTCCTAAGCATGCTGACCTAGAGACACATCATATTGATTTTAATGGAACATCCTTCTGAGAAGATGTATATAGGATTGTTCTGTGAGGCTGCCCTTTTTTAGTAGTTGCTGATGCTATGGTATTTTACAAAAAAAAAAAGTGGTAGAAAAATTGAACAACCAAGGAATGCCTGATTACACTTTGTGATTACAACCCATGAAAACAATGGAATAGTGTTCATTATTCCAAATGTATCCCCTCTTGTTTAAAGGGACTGAACAATATTCTGCCTTCATAGAGGTTACCAGAAGCCAGGCATACCAGCTGAAGTATTTCCACCCACCCATCCTCCAGCTTGAGTGATTTTCTCATCCATTCCAAAAATTTAAGGAATAAAATAGCACCATCCTGGTTCTGCTGTACCAAAGAGTAAACAACATCAGTTCTCCATCGGAAAAGGAGTATGGGAATGAAGTGAACTCCCAAGAATACAGCTGTCTCACATGGTGGGGGGGGGGGGGGGAGGCATGTACCTTTAAGGCCAGTATATGAGCCTCCAAAATTAAAGGAACTGTCTTCTCATTCAGTATTGCTTGAAACTAATAAGTGTTGCAATGCCCAAAAGATCTGTTTTATGAGAACTAAAGCAAAATGAAATGGCTTAAGGTAGAAATATGATGAAGCTCACTACAAAGTTGCATTAATTTTGCAGGAAGTCCTCAATCATTCAACAGAACACAGGCCAGCAGTCTCTCCCCCCTGAGTGGCATCCAGTCCTTGGATTACTTTGTAAGAAAGCTGATCAGACCTATGGGGGAAAGAGTGAGTGTTTGCCCTGGGGCTCATGGCATGTGGAAGAGAAGGGGTATCAGAAAGAAAAGATGAGAAAAGGAGATGGCCTTACTTCTGCTCATGCTTTTTGTGGAATGTGAAAAACAGGATCTCACATGCAAGGTAATTAGTATTTGCAACTAGAAGGTGAACAACAACCAGCCCCATCCATCATCACCACTCCATGCATATAAGTTCTAGCAAAGAAATAAAGCAGGCCTAGTCTTCTTTGTAAAAAATATTGTATGAACTATGTTTTTTTTAAATTTAAAATACTGAAAGTTTCATAACATCTCATGGTGAGAGGCTTTGTATCATGTGCGCTTCAAATATGGAGGAGAGAGGTCACAGGAGACTACAAACTAGATATAAACAGCAAAACTAGAATGTTTTCCAAGCAAAACATTCTCTGAAGATGCCAGCCACAGATGCTGGCGAAACGTCAGGAAGAAACTTTTCTGGAACATGGCCACATAGCCCAAAAAACCCACAAGAAACTATAGATATAAACAGATTAAAGGCAGACAAAACAATGAGGGGAGAGAGAGTGTGTAGCTAAGAGTAACAAAAAAAACTCTTATATGTGCCATGCTTAAACCCATAGCAGCCATACAAACTATCAACTATTGAGTCTGGTCATGTTAAGGTTTCTACTTCTAACAATGTTCTCTGGCACACTCTTTGGCTGTGATCCTACCCTCTGCCAATATGTCCCCCTACTCTTGAGATAATGAGGCCTTAAGAAGGAGGGTTCCCCACTTCTGTGACAGAGCAGAGTATGGGAGAGTTGTTTTTTTAAACTCCGGTTCCCACAATCCCCAGTGATTGCTATGGTATACGAGGTGTTACAATCTCAAAAGCACTTTCTCTAAGTTCTGCAGGACAGTGAGACATGCTATCTTCTTCAATAGCCTCTTGGCCCTTCTGTTTCAACTTCCTCTGAGCAGGGTCACAAGGTGTAGTATGATGCTAGCTGGGAACCCTAAAGGGGATGAGATAAAATGGGCAGGAGAACCCTCACAAGCTAGGGTGTTAACTAATGTTATGATATTTGTAGTGGACCAGGAAACCATTGTCTCTGTTCATCCCACTGTTGTGAATTGGTATTTCAGGATATATTTCATGAACATTGTATTTTATTTCCCATCTCTTTCCAACCTTTCCTCTCATCTTTGTCCCCTGACAACCATTGTTAAAACTGAACTTCATCATCATAGTCACACAAGTTTTGCACTTCTGTTACTATTAGCATCCAAGGTTTCAGAAAAGAAACCAAAGCAACATTTGCTTTTGGAGTCAAGACACAGTATGGTGTCAAGGTTACATTCTAGGCCACAAATAATGAGGCCCTTCAGAGTTCAATGGGTAGCATACCTCACCACTGGCTGTTCTGGTTTGAACAGCACAGTTGTTTTGCATCCCAAAAGCATCTGGATGGCCACATGAATCACCCCTCCTCTAGACCATAGTAACTCCATGATACACACCAATGAGATGTGCTCTGTGCCCAGACTTTTTATTCTCTGTGCATAGATTTCAGGCAAGCATGCAAAGGATAGCAGCCTGAGTGAAGAAACATTTCAAGATACATCAAAGAAATCCTGGACATACAGTACAGGATTTAAAGGTTGCAGCCCTTGGACAAGGAAATTACAAAGGAAGACAAGAAAAACAGCTGAATTGAATTATGTTTCCAAATTCCAATCCATTAATAATGATCCATGAACAAATCCATGAACAAAGACAATGGCTTCATGGCATATTATATATATTAATACAAAGGTCCTTGCTAACGTACCAAGGGAATTTTCTCACCCAAGGAAATGCCTTTGGTAAGCAGATATATTTGCTTTCACACATCAACACACACACACACACACACTCTCTCTCTCTCTCTCTGGCTTTTCTTAGCAAATGAAGATTCATGGAGGACTCATTCCATGCTTTCTACAAGTGCATTGATGACTAAAAAGATGAATCCGAGATAAACAAGTCCGGTTGCAGAAAGCACAGCAAGATGTCTCCTTGGGTGATGTTTCCAAGTTGTGGTTCTTTCTGCGTTGTCGTTTCTCTTTGAAACTCATTCGGCATGAGTTTTCGAAAAAGGCTGCAGCATCGTAGATAGTGCGTCTCCATGCCTCCCAATGTGAGGCCAGGGCAGACCATTGTTGGTGATTGATTTGGCCAAGCCTCAGGTGTTGTTTCAGGGAGTCCTTGTATCTCTTCTTTGGGGCGCCCCTCTTACGCTGACCCGGGGCGAGTTCACCATAGACACTAACTGATCACTATAAATATTGCAACTGCACAGTGCCGGTGGATGTAGCCTTGGCACCTGTCTGTCCAGTGTTAATGGATACTTTTCAACTTGTGCAGCCTGATGATGTGGACAGGATCCTTGGAGAGGTTAAAGCCACCACATGTGTCTTAGATCCTTGACCTTCTTGGCCTATTAAACAGGACAGAGGAGGACTAGTTGAGTGAGTGAAAGGGGTAGTCAGTGCCTCCCTACAACAAGGTGGTGATCCATCTTGTTTAAAGGAGGAAACTGTGAGGCCTTTGTTGAAAAAGTCATCCCTCAATCCTGTTATAATGAATAATTATAAGCTAGCATCCAACCTACCATTTTAGGGCCAGGTGTTACCCCAAGATTTACCCCCATTCACCCCTCCCTATTTTATATAAATTAATAAAAGTTGGTATGGGTAACCCAAGCATGGCCCTGCTGTAGATGCCAGACCTGTGTGCAAATAGCAAACTCGATTAGGGCTAGCCAGGGTCCAGGAGGGAACCCACCTTGAGAAAATCATTGGAATTTCCAGCATAAACCATTTATTTCTGGAGAGGGTGAAGAGATTGTGGCTAAGGAATGGGACTGGAAGTACATAGTCAGAAAAAGAACCTGAGAACCAGTGTGCTAATCCATTTTGCCTGATGTATTCGCACCAATCACCCATTGAGTTCAATCCAGTTTCGGACCATTCTTTCCCCACTTGGGAAACATTCTAAAATGATTTAATGTTTTCAAGCCTTGGTTTCTGTCCCCAAGACACAATTCGGGTTATATATACCACTAGCAAAAGAGCAAGTCTTTGGTCTCGGTCTGGTAGCAAGGAGACACTCTGTCAGTTTACTAAGGTAATACCCTCAATATGCCAGCTAACCCCCATTCTGCAGCAGCTATTGAGCCTCCTCCGTTCCAGACTTCTCTGCAATTGGACTCAAGATCTATGTCAGACAAGTATTGCTGTTAGCAAAGCCTCACATCTATTTACCTCTTCCACCTTTGATTTCATTAGCTCGTGTGTGTGTGTGTGTGTGTGTGTGTGTGTGTGTGTGTGGTGCTTTAATCTTCTAATAAACCACAATTCCCATTTGGAAATCTGCCTCTGGAATTCTGTGTGATTCGGACTCAGCATAGGTGGACTGATCCCAAGTCTGTTGTTGCCCTGCTCAAACTCTCCTTTGAGCTAAGTACCAAAATTCCCCAAAAATGTATTAAGTTGAGAGTGTTCTCCCCAGATCCTGGTAATTAGGGTAACAAAGGTACTGGAATGCATGGTGGCTTCCCAACTACAGGGATTTCTGCATGACACAAATTATCTAGATCAATTACAATCTGGTTTCAGGCCTGGGTATGGAAGAGAGGTAGCCTTGGTCACGTTGGTGGATGACCTACACAGGGAACTGGACAGGGGGAGTGTGTCCCTGTTAGTTCCGTTGGACCTCTCAGCAACTTTTGATACCATCAACCATGCTATCCTTCTGTGCTACCTCTTGGATGTACAGTTTTACAATGGCTCCATTCCTTCCTGGAGGGGCAAACTGAGAAGGTGGTGCTGGGGGACTCCTGCTCAACCCTCAAGCCATTGACCTGTGAGGTTATTCAGGGTTCTGTGTTGTCCCTGATGCTATTTCACATATACATGATACTGCTGGGAGAGGTCATCCGGAGTTTTGGGGTGTGGTGCCATCAATATGCAGATGACACCCAACTCTATTACTTCTTCCCACCCCAATCCAAGGGAGCTGTCCTGGTCCTAAACCAGAAGGCAATGCCATAATCACAAAAAGTCAACATGGGTTTCAGAGAAACAAGTCATGCAAGACAAATCTGATCTCTTTCTTTGATAAAATTACCAGCTCGGTAGACGAAGGGAATGTTGTGGATATTGTATATCTTGATTTCAGTAAGGCCTTTGACAAGGATTCCCATGACATTCTTGCAAACAAGCTAGTGAAATGTGGGCTAGACAAGGTAACTGTTACATGAATTTGTAACTGGTTGACCGGCCGAACCCAAAGGGTGCTCAACAATGGCTCCTTTTCATCCTGGAGAGAAGTGACCAGTGGAGTCCCACAAGGCTCTGTCCTGGGCCCAGTGTTATTCAACATCTTTATCAATGACCTGGATGACAGAATTGGGAGCATACTTATGAAATTTGCAGATGAAACCAAATTAGGAGGAATAGCTAATACTCCAGAGGACAGGATCAACATTCAAAATGATCTGAATAGACTAGAAAGCTGGGCCAAGGCTAACAAAATGGAATTCAACACAGAGAAATGTAAGGTACTGCACTTAGAGCAGAAAAATGAAATGCACAGATATAGGATGGGGGACACCTGGCTGATTGAAACTACATGTGAAAGGGATCTGGGAGTCCAAGTAGACCACAAGTTGAACATGAGTCAACAGTGCGATGCGGCAGCTAAAAAGGCCAATGCAATTTTAGGCTGCATCAATAAAAGTATAGTGTCTAGATCAAGAGAAGTAATAGTGTCATTCTGCTCTGGTCAGGCCCTACCTGGAATATTGTGTCCAGTTCTGGGCACCACAATTAATAAAGGACATTGAGAAACTGGAGCGTGTCCAAAGGAGGACAACTAAAATGGTGAAGGTCTGGAAACCATGTCCTATGAGGAACAACTCAGGGAGCTGGGGATGTTTAGCCTGGAGAAGAGAAGGTTAAGAGGTGATATGATAGCCCTGTTTAAATATTTGAAAGGATGTCATATTGAGGAGGGAGCAAGCTTGTTTTCTGCTGCTCCAGAGAACAGGACCCGGAACAATGGATGCAAGCTACAGGAAAAGAGATTCCACCTCAACTTAGGAGGAACTTCCTGACAGTAAGGGCTGTTCGACAGTGGAACACACTCCCTCGGAGTGTAGTGGAGTCTCCTTCCTTGGAAGTCTTTAAGCAGTGGCTAGATGGCCATCTGCTGGGGATGCTTTGATTTGGATTTCCTACATAGCAGGGGGTTGGACTGGATAGCTCTTGCGGTCTCTTCCAACTCTATGATTCTATGATTCAGTGCCTGTCATCAGTAATGGATTGGATGAGGGCAAACAAGTTTAAACTTAATCCAGACAAGACAGAGATGTTCCTGGTCAGTTGGGAGGCAGATCAAGGAATAGGGATACAGCCTGTGTTGGATGAGGTTATACTGTACTGCTCCTGAAGGTGCAAGTTTGCAGTTTGGGGGTATTCCTGGACTCAGCTCTGAAAATGGAAGCCCAGATCTCTGCAGTGACCAGGAGTGCTTTTGTACATTTTAAACATGGGCTCCAACCTTTCCTTGAAATGCCAGATATGGCCACAGTGATACATGCCTTGATTACATCCCATTTGGACTACCGTAATGCACTCTACATGGGACTGCCTTTGAAGAGTGTTCGGAAACTGCAACTAGTCTAAAGAGCTGCAACCAAGCTGTTAATAGGGACAGGTTACAGAGACAACACAATGCCCCAGTTGAAATATCTCCACTGGCTTACAGTTTGTTTCTGGGCATAATTCAAAGTGCTGATTAAAGCAATAGCAATGGCAAGTACATTTCTATACTGCTTATCAGTGAACTAGCATTCCCTAAGAGGTTTACAATGTGTAAGCCAATTGCCCCAACAAGCTGGGTACTCATTTTACTGAACAACAAAAGGATGTAAGGCTGAGTGGATCTTGGAGCCCTCCTCTAGGATCGAACATACAATGTTGTGGCTGCAGTATCAGCATTTAACCACCCGGGCTCCTTTTATAGGTTATGACCTATAAAGCCCTATATGGCTCAGGTCCAGGCTATTTGGCAGATGGTATCTCCCTGTATGAGCTGGTCTGGGCCCTGAGATTCTCAAGAGAGGCCCTCCTCCCAGTCCCACCCCCATCACAAGCATGGTTGGTAGAGACGCAAGAGAGGATCTTCTCAGTGGCTGCTTCTACACTGTGGAACTCCCTTCCCAGGGAGACCAGAACGAACCCTTCCTTGTAGTCCTTCTGCCGGCAAGTTAAAACCTTCTTATGCAGACAGGCTTTTAAAACAGAATGTTTTTAAAGGACTGTTTTTGGGTGTTGTATCATTTTCGGTGTTTTAAACAGTTTCATGTTTTTTTAACAATTTTATTCTTTTAATATTGTAACAATTTAATTCTATTTTAAAGTACCACTTTTCTATTTAACTGTACTGTTCTTTTAATATTGTGAGCCATTCTGGGTCCCAGTTCTGGGAAAAGAGCAGGATACAAATAAATATAACAACAACAACAACAACAACAACAACAACAGATCTGGAAGACCTGTATCACTTTATGCATTCCTTTGAAAATTTAGGGTAAGAGCCATGATTTGCATCCTTGGGGATACTATTAAATTCCATCCCGTTTCCACAACTGTGTATATATCCTTTATAAAGGTAATGGTAGTCCCTTGACATGATTGTCTAGTTGTAACAGATGTATGGGGTGGCGCTCATCTCCATTACTAACCCGAAGAGCCAATGTTGTCTGAAGACAACTCCAGTGATCATGTAGCCAGCACGACTGCATCAAACGCTGTTACCTTCCCGCCAAAGTGGTACCTATTTATCTGCTTGCATTTGAATGCTTTCAAACTGCTAGGTTGGCAGAAGCTGAGACCAGTGGCAGGAGCTCACCCCATTGTGCAGCACTGGGGCCTCGAATTGCCAACCTTCCAATCTTCCAAGCATCAGAATTGGCATCTTAACTACTAAGCCACGACATCCCTTTATACTTGAGCATTTATTATCACTCTTAAGCTTCCAGAAAATAAGTTTATATCCACAAAGGCTCATTCAAAAATAAAAAGTTAGTGTTAAAGATTCTGCTACATTCTTTTTTCCTCTTCCTGCCCCTTCCTCATTTTTATGCTCTAAGGAAATCATGTGAGACAATGTATATAAAGAATGTAGTGATATGCAGGCCCTCCATGTGCTTGAATGCTTCGAACCATTAGATCCTCATCAATAAATGTTTCAGAGAACAAAGAATACAGTCATCCCTCCATATTTGTGGCTCTGATATTTGTGGATTTGATTATTCACAGATTTCATTAATATGTTCTCTCTAGGACTGTCTAGGTCTTCCAGTGCAACTCTGTGGTCAATTTTAACTAAAAGTTGCACTGAAAGACCATTTGTAGCTACTCCAGTGCCATTCTATGGTCAGTGTATGTTGGACATTGACCACAGAGTTGCACTGGAGATTCCTAGAGAGGTGTCCTCTCAGGTAAAAACAGTGTTTTTGTTATTTGTGGTTTTTCCATATTCATGGGGGTCTTGTTCCCCTAACCCTAGTGAATATGGAGGGACATCTCTACTTGCATGAAAATGACTCTTTGCATAAACTGTCTTGCTTACTTAAACTTCATCTATACACAAGAAATTAGACTTGATAGCTCTGAGTGTTTCCTCCCATCATGTATATATATATACACGTGAAGCAAATCAGTAAAATATTTAAGTAAATAAATGTTTGCTAACTGGAAGAAAAACAACTACACAACTGTGCAAATGACTTGTTTGCTTACAAAGTTCATATATATTTACACAGATCTAGCTGTGCTCTGTTTGACTTCTATTTAAAGCAACAACTTCTTCTATGTTATTATAGATGACTGGCTGCATGATATCAAAATGTTCTTGCCATACCCCTTCCCAATCTCCCATGGTCCAAAGACTGTATAGTTTGGTACAGCTAAACTGTGCTTATTCCTCCAATTTTGCCCCATCTTTTCCCCACCTATTACTCACAATCCCTTTCTTGGATTGTTGTAACAAGAAAAGAACCACCATAGCACACTAGTCCAAATCTGAGGTTTACTACAGGGGCAAGGGTGGGCAAATTTCCACCCCAGAATAAAGTCCTACCTATTCTTTGGCCCTTTAACATGGGGAGTGAAATTCATTTTAACCATGTTTTATGTTGGCTAAGTAGTTTTACAGTTGACCCTCACATTTGTGAGTGTGATTTTTAATTATTCAGATATTATTTGCTGCCCCACAAGACTGAGAGACTGCAAATGTGTGGCAAGGCTTGTAAGTCCCAATTAAAAGTGGCAAAGGGCAGCAGTGCAAGAGGTGGAAAACTCCATCAGCCTCCTACTTCTACCTTGTGAAGAAACCCTGCTCCCTCGAAAACATGTATGGTGGGGTGCTTCTAAGCTTTTGGGAAGCTAGAGTTGTTCACAGATTTTCCACTTTCACAGGGGTCTGCTGCCCCAAACCCAGCAAATTTGGAGAGTTTGGCCTATGTTTCATTCCTGTGAGAAAAAGAACAGGGAACTAGGTAGTTCTTTGTACTGATCCAGGAGAGGGCTTCTTATGCTCTCACATGTTTCATGAGAAATTGTCACTTTTGCTTCAAAGGTTCAGAGATCATCCATAATGCTAGGTTGGACGACTGCAGTGGCTCCAGGGGGTAATTTTTCTGCCCTTGGTACCCTTTTGGAGGCCACACAGGCTGCTTAAAATGCCCCCCCCCCCCGTTTTGAAAAATAGGAAAGGGGTATGTTAATCAATGCAAAGGGTTACTCTAACTTATTTAAATCATGAATTTCATACCATCCAACAGCCCAAGTTTGCAAAGAGCAGTCGCAATTAATCCTCTTTGGTCCCTCTTTTTCAACTGCTTTTTAATTAGTCCAGTTGCTCTCTCCTCTTCCTACTTTACCCCTTTGTCCTCAGCTGACTTCAATTGCTCCAAAATAAGTTTCTCAGTAGATAGGGAGAGGAGAGGGGTGGAATCCAGCCCTTCTCTGTTGAATCAGGCAAAAGCAAACTGCTGCAGACTCTCCTAGCTTATCTGTTTTCCTGCACTAGTAACTTTTGCCATCTTGACCACACTTCAATGTTGTTTGGCCACATATGTTAATGAAGAGACTACTGAAAAGCACAGTGAAAAGCAGAAAACAGTGAAGAGACAAGCGCCACATGCGCTGAGATGGCCAATTGTTGATGCAGTACTTTAAAAAAAAAACTCTCCAAAATATCTAGACACTACATTTAAAGAAAAGAAAAGAAAAGAAAAGCCTCTTGTGGGAGTATAGGTGATGAGGTCTGAGCAGATAAATGACAACAAAGAAGAAAGTGCACAGCCCTTTCCCAAATCAGTGGTATTCTTTATCCATCCCCCCTAATTTGCTTCCACTTGGAATTCCAGATTAAGTTTTTCCCTCTGATGGTAACACATTCAATAAATTTAGGATATTTTAATTGTCCACATCCAGAAAACTAGAAAAAAATCAATGGAGATTCAAGTGATTGTCAGCTCAATGGTCTATATTATACTTCATTGACATCTCCCCCCCCCCCCCCCGAAACTCTTTTAGTAGTTTGCCATTATAAGTCATTGAGACCATTTGGTTAGCCCAATACGTGTTGCTGCCTGAATAAAAGAACAGCAAGCCCCCCCCCCCCCCCCCCCCACACACAGTGTCTCATATAGAGAAGGGAACAAGACTGGTAGTTGAGCATTACTTTAACACTGGCAATGGGGCAATATCTTTTATTGCATCTGATTATAACAGTCTAGTTTAGAGCAGCAACAAAAACCAGTTGTGCACAGAGAAAGCTTTAAAGGGGAATGGTTGTTCAGAGGTAGGCTGCTACTGCCCCTCAGGATCTGTCACCTGTAACCTCCAGCCTTGCCTATGGTTGACCAGTACTCTGAGCTGAAACTTGGGGGCTAGAAGGGGGGAAAAGATCACATGTATAGAAAGTTGTTGTAGACTAGGACTAGGATTCTGTTAGTGATATATGCTGGTGTCACCTCCCATTATACCAGCATATTTAGTTTCTTGTATGTTGTGGAGGGAGGTATCCAACTCTTTCTTGAGCCACATCCCCCCATATGTATCTCTGGTGTTATGGCACTCCATGGGGTATACCACCACTCCTTGAATTCTTTGATGGTAAGGGGTCTTCTTTTCCCCCCAAAATGTACAGGCCTTCTCCTGACAGTCTATGAGAATGATGGACCTTCATTTTCCCAACTGCAGCCAGATGGTACCTGGGAACCCCTCTATCATCCTGGCCACTGATTGGCTGTGCTGGTGTGCCCTTGTGCCATGAAGGTGAGTCACACCAGGGATGGAAGTGAAGTTTTACATTTGGCCAGTACTGATCAAAATCTTAGCCTAGATGTAGTAGACTAGGTGATAGCCAGTGTGGCATAGTGGCTTGAGCATTAGACTATAACTCTGGAGACCAGGGTCTGAATCCCTGATTGGCAAATGGAAACCTACAGGGTGACCTTGGACAAGTCACACCTACTCAGCCTCAATGTCTTGAAGGCCCACAATAACAACAACAAAGTACACTAGATATAGCATAGACTCAGTGTAGTGGTCTACATATATGGTGGCTGAGTAGATGTAATAGTTTATATATGTGGGGCTTGCACACACTGGTCAAACCCATATGTATGTAGCACAAGGAATGTTGAGGATCACCCCTACTACAGTGAAAATATTTTTTAAAAGTAGCTCATGTGCAGCAGGCTGACTCCTGCACAACCAAAGGTCTAGAGTATATTAATTTTGTGGTCCCCTACAACTCTGCAACTCAATGAATCTAGATTAAAAGCAAGTAATATATTTCTTCTTATAAATGCCATATGGCATGGATGCTAAATTTGGAAGATACTTAACCCAGTCAAACATTAAGGTGAAATTTCCTAATACATTCTCAACCATTTATCTGATAAGACACACCTCCCACTATGTGATAGGAAAAAGGAAATGTTCTTGTGACCTCCTGCAGAGAACTGTGGCTTTTATAAGATTATAATTTTTAGAATTCAAACATGTTGCTTAGATACAGACATCAGCAAGAAAAAGGAACACTGCCACATTATACTGAATATGTAACATCAAAATACAAACACTGACTATTCACAGTCAAGTTTGTTTTTAATTTGTTTTATTTTAAACCTCACTTTTGTGAGAGGAAAATACAGAGGTGAAGCTGTTTAATTTGATTAAAATCAAACAAGAGGATATCAAAAGTACTAGCAAGAGAATATCAAAACCATAGAACATAGTTTTGTACATCTAAAACTGGAAGTGAAAGCAAAGTCCTCAGGCACACAAATTTTTATTTTCACAGTTATTTATTTACTTAAGAAATATTACTTAACTTTACAGAAATGAAAAGTTATTTCAAACCAACTTAATATCAGGGAATTAGAAACAATAATGAAATAACCTTCCAATTAATAAACTCCTAAACAATTTTAAAATAAGCCATAACCCTAATGGCTAAAAAAACCCCCACACACATCATAGCATAAAATATAGAACATTTCAAGGCATCAGCCTTGCACTCAGTCCAAAGTAGTTTGATACAAAGCAGCTTATACCAAAGGTGAGTTGAAACAAAATGTCTTCAAGATAGCAGTCCATCACAAAGAATATAAATAATATAATAATAATATAAATGAAGATAATAATTACAATTAATATAGTTAACAAATTAATAAGAATATATCTAGAACAGAATGCCAGAGCTTACAAACAAAAAGGAAAAAATGCAAAGAACACTACAAAAAGTGCTGTTACAAATATAGTAGGAAAATCAAAATACAAAAAGCTAGCTCAAAATACAAAGCTCTCTTTGCAACCTTTTACCAACTGGTGTTTCGGTGAGGTCAAAATTATGGTGACTATTTTAATGACCTAGGGAGCTCTTGCAGGTGCAAGCAGTCCATCAATTGGTTGGTTATGATACCTGATGATTATGCTTACCAGATCAGGAGTAAGGACAGGCAGCATCTCATGTCATACTGATCCACCTATAGTGATGTCATTAAGCATGAAATATTAAGCATAAACATCAGTTGGTCAGAGCATGGCATTCAAACAAGCAAATTAAAAACTCACAACATCTAACAACTGACAAAATATGTTACTGGTTGGAATTTTTTTTTTAATTTAATTGATTTTTATCTTGCCTTAGCTGGCAATTATATTTACAATGAACAGGAATCACCCCCTCCTCAGTTCTGTTTTTAACATCTGTGTAGCTATTTCTTTTACCAACACATGGGAGCTGTAATCAAATAATATAAAGTATTTTAAGATGTTCCTTGTACAGAAAAAAGAAAACTTTCCCCATCCTCATCTTTTTCCCCAAGAAGTGCTTTTAACAACATATGGGAGTTGTAGTAACAATAATAATAATAATTTTTATTTATATATATCCCACCTCTCCCTACGGATCCAGGCAGGAGAACACAGATATAAAATTACAAATAGTTAAAATACATTCTCATTGCACAAACAAAAACTTAAAAACACATCAAACCTGTACATGTGCAATATCAATGTCTGATTCCTCACCGTAGTTCCAAGTGGAGTATCGTCTTAAGCTGTTATAGCAGGTCTGGGGGATAGGCTTGCCAAAAGAGATCCATCTTAATTGCCTTCTTAAAGGCATCTAAGATGGTAATAAGACGGATCTCCTCCAACAAGCCATTCCACAATTTGGGAGCCATCACCGTGAATGCCCTATGGGAAGTAGATCTTAATCTGGTTTTAGGACAATCCAATCGATTCTTCCCAGTTGTTCTGAGGGTGTGGAGCGGATTGTGTAGGGAGAGGCGTTCCTTCAAGTAACTTGGGCCCAAGCCATGTAGGGCTTTAAAGGTAATAACCAACACTTTGTACTATGCCCGGAAACTGATCAGCAGCCAGTGAAGAGATCTTAAGACAGGTGTTATATGGTCAGTCCTAGGTGTACCGGTAGTCCAACCACAGAAACAAAATGGACCATTTTGCAAACTCTGTTTCTAATAGGTCGCTCCCATTCACTTTTGCCCTTAATTGACCCTATTTGTTTGTTTGTTTGTTTGTTTGTTTGTTTGTTTCAGAAGGGTTGTGGAATTCTCTCTCATTCAAAAATTTTACCATAATTATAATAATGTTATTAATAATAATGAAATACCAGATATAATATATAATTGGAAGCAGAATATGGAGAAGCTCTATTCTTGTAGCCACAACTACATCAGCTGCTGACTGTGGAACAGATCATTAACTATCAAAAATTAGAATAAAACTGAAGGAGAAAACAATAATAGTCATCATACCAAAATATGATCTGAACATATATCAACAGAATTTACAACAATGTAAGAAATAGATTGGGACTATTAAACATAATCAAGTGAGAACAAGAAGAACTATGGTCAGAAGCCAAGGATTTTGTCAAGGAAGAATGCAGAGAGACAGTAACAGTAGTCAAAAGGAAAAAGAAGAAGCAATGGATAACATGCTTCAAGAAGTAAAGAAAAGAAGAGACACAAACGAAAGGGGAGATAGAAACAAAACCAGAACCATGAATGCAACTGTTCAACGTCTAATGTGCAAGGATAAATAAATAAATAAATATTTTTTTTTCAATTTATATCCCGCCTCTCTGTCTGAGACAACCGGGGCAGTTTACATGTTAAAACAGTATAATCCCATATCTCAAAATCCCACCACCACCACCACCCCAAAAATAACAATTAAACAAGTCACAATTTAAAACATACCTTAAATAAACAAGATCAATAGTTCTAGCAATGGGTAGCTGATTCAAAGGAGTAATGGGTTCCAATTTTGTTGGCTGGTTATTTATTCAGGAAAGGCCTGCCAGAAGAGATCTGTCCTAACAGCTTTTTAAAAGCTCTTTAAGCTGATAATGTGATGGCTCTCCTCCAGTAAGCTGTTCCATAATCTGGGAGCAGTTGCCAAAAAGGTCCTCTGGGTGGTTGCAGACAGCCTAGTTTTCATAGGCTGCAATAAATTCCTCCCAGAAGACTTGAGTGTGCGGGGTGAATTGTATGGAAGGAGGCAGTCCTGGAGATAGGTTGGACCAAAACCATTTAGGGCTTTAAAGGTGATGACCAACACCTTGTACTGGGCCTGGAAACTAATGGGCAGCCAATAGAGTGATTTTAAAATAGGTGTTACGTGATTGGTTCTGGCTTTGCCAGAAACCAACCTTGCTGCCATGTTTTGCAGTAACTGAAGTTTCCAAACTAAGCACAAGGGTAGCCCCATGTAGAGTGCACTGCAGAAATCAAGTCGTGAGGTTACCAGTGCATGTACTAGAGTTTCTAGGTCCCTTACTTCCAGGAAAGGGCGCAGCTGGCGTATCAGCCGAAGCTGATAAAAGGCACTTCTGACCGTCACATTTACCTGATTTGTGATCTGGATCTAGGAGGACCACAAGACTGCAAACACAGTCCTTTGAGGAGAGGGTGACCCCATCTACGACTGGAGGTTGTACCACAATACCTGGGTTAAGGGGCCCTGTAATTACCTCCATTTTGTCTGGATTTAGTTTCGATCTGTTTTTCCTCATCCAGTCCATTACCGCTTTAAAACATTCATTGAGAGGAGAGACGTCATCTGAAGTCAAAGCTGTAGACCATGACATGGAGGTAACATACTGATAACACCCCGCCCCATGTCTCCAAATGATCTCTCCTAGCGGATAAATAAAACTGCTATAATAACCAATGCAGAGAAATGTTAGACAACAACAAAAAAGGTAGAATGAGAGACCTTGTCCTCAAGATTTGGGAATTCAAACAAAAGTTCAGACCAAGGGCAGGGATGCTCTATGATCAAAAGAGGAACACAGATCAAGAAGAAATGCTAAGACAATGGAAGCAAGATATAAAACAGCTATACAAAAGAGAAGAAACAGTGCACAACAGATGGAATGAAGAAATGTACAAAGATGAATCCCAAATCCTAGAAACTGAGGTAAAAGCTACAATGGGAGATATTGGAAAGAATAAATCACCAGGAACAGATGATATTCCAATAGAAATTCTACAATCCACACAGACAAAATCAGCTCTAGTGATAACTAAAATATGCCAATAAATATGGAAAACAAAACACTGGCCAGCAGACTGGAAATTAGCAATATACATCCCAATCCACAAAAAAGGAGTCACAAAAGACAGCAGCAACTATAGGACCTGAACTTAGGCAGAAAAAATGAAATGCATAGATATAGGATGTGGAACACCTGCCTTAGCGAGACTACACTGAAAGAGATCCAGGAGTCCTAGTAGACCACAAGTTGAATATAAGCCCTGTATAAATATTTGAATGATTGTTATATTGAGGATCAAGCAAGTTTGTATTCTGCTGCTCCAGAGAATAGAGTCGGGAGTAATGAATGCAAGCTACAGAAAGAGAGATTCCACCTAAATATTAGGAGGAACTTCTTGACAATAAGAGCTTTTCAACAGTGGGACACACTCCCTCAGAGAGTGTTGGAGTTTCCTTCTTTGGAAGTCTTTAAACAGAGGCCTTTAAACAGGGATGCTTTGATTGTGAGTGCACAGATGGCATGGTGTTGGGTTGAATGGGCCTTGTGGTCTCTTCCAACTCTATGATTCTAGCATTAATTTCCCATGCAAGACAAATTATGCTCAAAACTGTGCAACATAGACTCCAACCATACATGGAGAGAAAAATCCCAGTGGTCCAAGTGGGATTCAGGAAAGGGATCATACTGCAAATCACATTGCAATTAGTACATTGCATTGTACTCGGGACCACATTCCAAACATATGACGGTTAATGGAGTGCGCAATTCCAGAAGAAAATCAGTATGTTTTTTGTTGACTATAGCAAAGCCTTTGACTTCATAGATCATGAAAAGCTATAAAACACTCTTAAAGACATGAGAATGTCACTACATTTGATAGTTTGATAGAAATTTGTATTTAGGACAAAAATCTACTGTTAGAACAGAATATGGAGAAACAGAATGCTTCGCAATTGGCAAAGGGGTCAGGCAAGAATGCATTCTATCACCTTATTTGTTCTACTTGTGTGCAGAAAATATAAGAAGAAGAGTAGGTTTGGACTCAGAAGAAGGAAGAGTGAAGACTAGAGGAAGGAACATCAAGAGTCTAATATATTTGGATGACACCATACTACTAGCACAAATCATAGACCTGGAACAATTACTAAGGAAGGTCAAGGAAAAAAGTGCAAAAGCAGGCTGAACATTAAGAAAACAAAAATAATAACGATGGAAGATCTACATAAATTCAACCTAGATAAAGAGGAAATCAAAATAGTTAAAGATTTCTCATACCTTGCATTAAACATTGATCAGAACAGAGACTGCAATCAAGAAATAAGAAGAAGACTAGGAATGGGAAGGGCAGCTAGGAAGGAAATAGACAAGATCCTTAGGTGTAATGGTATACAACTGAATCATCCAAGCCATTATATTCCCCTTCACCATGTATGGATGTGAGAGCTGGACAATGAAGAAAGCTGACAGAAAGAAAATCAACTCATTTCAGAAGTGGTGCTGGAGAAGAGTGCAGAGGATACCATGGACTACCAAAGCAAACAAATGGATCCTTGAACAGATTAAGGATGCCCTCTTCCTGGAAGCCAAGATGATGTAACTAAGGTTGTTGTAGTTTGGCCACATCATGAGAAGGCATAACTCACTAGAAAAGATAATGCTAGAGAAGGCAAAAGGAAATAGAGAGATGTATAGACTCAGTCAGTGAGGTCACAGGCATGAATTTACAGGAGGTAAGCAGAGCAGTGGAAACGTCTCATCCACAGGTTCACATTTAGTCAGAAGATGTCTCATCCACAGGCTTAACATAACAAGAAGAAGTTCAAAAAAGTGACTTTTTAAAGCTTAGATCCCACAGCCATCCACAGTGAAACAGCCAGTGACTGAAATATGGGCAGAGTACTTGCATTTTGTTTATATCTATTTTCTTGAGTATGATACACGTTACACTCACTTAAGCTCTTGAGCAACATTGCTACCATGCAGTACATGGACTTCTGAGCAGTGAAACAAATGTTCAGAGTGCAATCATATTTGCACCAAATTTTGGGCTGTATTGTAAACATACATAAGATAAGTGGGTTAATAAAGGGCAGTTGGATGCCTAAACCTTTTCCAAAATTAATTGTATGCTGTATGTATGGAAAGGGATTTGCAGTAATCTGACAGGTGTTTGAATTGCTATCAGCTGCCCTTTGTAAAGCTGCTCAAATGAAGCACCTGTCAGATGACTAGATGGTACATCTGCTTTTTCATCTGTACTGCTGAAGATTCCCTCCTATCATGTAGTGTGTGTGTGTGTGCATGTATTGAATGTCAAGATCAGTTTCATTTTCTGGCACATCCAATTAGAGAAAAATCTATGTATATTTTAAAGAAATTATTTACAGAAAGCATACTTCAGAGGAAGGGAAATACAATGGTAATAGGTTTATGTAACTGATGTTATAACAGTTATAACATATAAGAATTGTATATAAGTTTAAAACTAAAATAATAGTCTGCATATTAGAAAAGTTAAGGTGTTCCCCCTTATTTTAATTGTTAGCTATATACAATAAGAGGAAATGTGGAGAGTTAACTACTGTTAGGTGCGGTACCCAAAGGGGCAGCCTGCACGCGCCCCTTTTCTCGCTGGATTGAGGCCAGGGCAGCCTCACTGGCAGCCCTGCAGCCCCAATCCGCCATTTTCCCGGGCCCGGGAGAAACGGCAAAACGTTGTTTCTCCGTGGCGCAGAAAAGGGGTGTCCTTGGGGCTTCCTGCCCCCGGACACCCAGGGAGCTATGAGGAGAAAAGGGCAGCCCCTTTCTCCTCAGGATCGTTCCCACAGCTGTGTGGTTGCCGCAGGAACGATCTGCTCCCAAAAAGGAGCTCTGTTTCAGAGCTCCTTTCCACACCACTGGAAAGGTGTGATAAGCGCCCCCCAGTGGTGCGGAGATGTCACATGTGCACCATGCTTTTGGACGCAGCATGTGCGTGACGTCTCCAACACGTGCAACATGTGAGCAGGGCCACATAATCATGGCGGCCCCCACAAGTACTAGGGTTAGCGAGCGTGCGGTTGGTGCATGCTCCCTAACCCTAGTATCGGCGCAAGTACACGACTTTATGGTGGTCTGTACCTCTCCTTAGTTGGTGTGTATTTCTGTTTTAACAGTATTTAACAGTATTTAATGGTATTGATATTTGTTTTAATAATAAACCTTAGAAAGAAAATTGGGTTAATTTTCTGCTTAGATGGATATAAGGTACAATCTATGCATGATAGAAATCTGTTTGTTTTTTTAAATTATTGAACAATAAATAATATTCTTGCCTGAAAAAAAGAGAAACAAAGCATGGAGACTCATGTCACCATGCATTGTTCCTTTGTGATAGGAGGAGCAGCCTGCAACCTCCCCAGACTGCCAAACTAATGCCAGGCAATTCCATATGCCCCACCTTTTCAGCAATGAAAACTGGGATACATGTGGCCAAAAGCAGTAAACAGTGAGAAGATTAGCTTCATGTGCTATGAGAGGGTCAACTGTTTATTTAGTTTTTTTAACAAAAGCTCAACACGTTTCAGCTTCAATGCGAAAAGACCTTCCTCAAGGCCTTCAAAAGAAACCACTGGAGTTGAACACTCTCCAAAACACAGGCCTATGGAGTACTGTATATACTTATGTATAAATCTGGAAATTTTAGTAAATAATAATAATAAAATAATAAATAATAAAACTTTTATTTATATCCCGCTTTTCTGTGACAGGACAATCAAAGCAGCTTACAACACGTTAAAATCCACATTTACAAGTTTATATCCCAAATTTCCCCCCGCCTTAAAACAGGATTAAACACGTTACAATTAAAACATCTATTAAAAACACAATGGCGTGTTACAGATGGCCCAGAAGGGGCCATCTCGTGCCGCCACCGGTTGCAGCGTCCAGGAACCGCAGCAACCAAACAGCGCAGTTCCCGGACGCTGCCAAGAAGGAGCGCGAATATCACGCTCCTTCTTGCTCCCCGGAAGAGACGCCGCAAGGCGCTAGTCACACACTCGCAGCATCATTTCCAGGGCGCGACGTGCGGACGCAGAGTGTCCATTACATCAAGATGGCGGCGGCCGTGTGGAAAGGCCGCCGCCATTTGTTACAGAGTCTGTAACAGGAGTAGGGGCATCTAGAAGAGACGCCCCTTTTTTAAACTGGGACGTCCTGAGGACGTCCCAAATGGTGGTATGTAACCCGCCAATAAAAAATACAGCGAGGACAGAGCGGTAGGCTGATACATGATGTGAGGGGCAGTCATTCTGTGGCCGGGCTTTTATTCAGGAAAGGCCTGTTGGAAGAGATCCATCTTGACAGCTTTTTTAAAGCTGTCTAAGCTGGCAATTTGACGGATCTTGTCTGGCAGACTGTTCCATAGTTTGGGAGCAATTGCAGAGAAGGCCCTCTGGGAGGTAGCAGTTAGTCTGGTTTTTAAAGTCTGCAATAGATTCCTCCCAGAGGACCTGAGGGTGCGGGGCGGATTATATGGAAGCAGGCGATCCCTCAAATAGGTTGGACCCAAGCCATGTAGGGCTTTAAAGGTTATAACCAACACCTTGTACTAAATTTTGTTAGTCAAAAAATTGGCCCAAAAAAGCTGAGTCAATTTATCCACTGGTCATTGTAATTACTGTACTTTAACTCCTATTTAAAAATGGAACCATGCCTGGTGAAAGCCAAGAGTGTAATCTGTCCTGGAAGCACTGACCCCTTTCTACTCCCTCATTCATCCAGCCTTTAGGTGAGTGCGAGCAGTTATGATTGTTGGAATTTTGTTCTTTGGCATTGTTTTCCTTTGGTTTACCCTTTAGATCTTTTGTTACATACCTCTACATTTTACCACTGACTTGTCCACTGGTCTTCTCGAAATCCGTAATTTTGACCCCCAAACCTGCCCTCAACTTACACATGAGGTCAACTTATAGTCGAGTATATACAGTATACCCACACGGTCAGAAGGAGGTGGGGCCTGCCTGCATGAATATCTCTCTCCAATACCACCTGAAGTGAAAATAGCCATTTCTTCACAAAACACAGGCTTGGGATTAACTTTGTTTTATTTTTTTCTGCTTTTATGGTTTTTAACATGTTTGCCTGATGAAGAAGCTTACAGAGTTTCAAAAGCTTGCAACATGTATTTTGTGCATTTTGGTTGGCCCTGTAAACACATCACTGTTTTGTGGATTTTGGTCTATAGATGTTTTGCCTCCCTAAAAATCTCAAATAAAACTTAATAATGAGAATGCAACTCCTCACTTTGCAAATACAAAGAATAAGGGAAGTGATTTGGACAAGTTCCATGGTCCTATGGGCAATTCAGCCATTTGAGTGATAGCATTGTTCCTTCAGTCCATCCTGTGGGACAGCAGAGCACGATGCTCTTTCCTCTCTTCCACTTGTCATACTTAATTAGTATCAGACTGGGATGCTTCCATTTTGCACAGCTGTTCTTAAATGTGGGCTAGATCAACTATGTCCTGCTTTTGCTGAATTATAAAAACTAAATTATTTTTTTATATAATGATGGCTAATAGCTACCTCCACTTTCCATCAGCTGCAAGGGCATTTGATAGGGTTGAGTGGCTGCAGAGTTTATGATCAGAATAATCTGTCACTTCACAGAAGAGAATGCATTCATTTCCAAGGTTAATTGGGTTCCTAATTGCTACCAACTCAGACATCTGTGATCAGTTAACCCTCTTTTTTTCCCTTGAAAACATAGCTAAACACAGATTTCCTGAAAAGATGATGATGAAGACTAGGTGGACTAACCAAACTCATGAGTTTTGGGGTGAGCATGGCGATACCTTTTCAATGCCTCTCTCTTGTGTATAGGCATATATTGAGACAAGAACATACAGTACTCTCTCATAGTATGGTAAATTTTCACATAGAGTGAGATGAGGTTCATTATCAGGACCCAGGAGGTACTAGTAATGAGGACAAAGCAATATATTGATGTTTGTTTGTTTGTTTGTTTGTTTGGTGAAACAATACTGACAGCAATTTTTGAATTAGTCTTACTGCTTTTGGGCTAAATCCAAATTTGGTGTAACCTGCACTGCATAAATAATGGACTTTGACACCACTTTAGTTGCCAAGACCAAGCGTCATGGAATTCTGGCATTTGTAGTTTTGTGATATATTTAGCCTTCTCTGTCAGAGAGTGCTAGTGCCACACAAACTAGAAATCCAAAACTCCATAGCATTGAGCATGGAAGTTAAAGTGGTGAAAAAGCTGCATTATTTCTGCAGTGCAGATTAGACCAACCCCATTACATTATGTTATTAATTTAATAAGTATTCCACCTTTCTCCCAACATGTGGCCTGTTATATTTCCATGTGACATGTGGAGGGGAAAAGATCTAGTATCTACACAAGTTAAAGATTTAGGGGGATACAGACCGACACTTTGTGCCGGCCTGTAGGTGGAGCTACAGGACAGCATCAATGTTGTGACCCCGCCCCATGGTGCCATTTTGGCATGCCTCCATTTACATGGTGCACGCCATGATGACACCACTGTGGCACAGGGCCCAAAAAACACAGCGTGGAAGGGGCTTCATCATGGCATGCCACCACACCTATGACACTCCTCCCAGGGAGCTACTTGGGGCGACTTCTTTTTGTTCCCCCCAGGGAGCAGATGGGTGCCACTGCGTGTGGTTGCTGCAGCACCAATCTGGGGCTAAAAGGGGCAGCTGCATACCATCCATCTGTATAGCCCCTTACTTGAACAAAAATGAAGGACTGCAGTGCAATGCAATGCTGGGGTCTCTAATAGACTATGGCCTGGTACACACAGGCCACAAGTGCCTTATCGGCACCAAAATTAAGGTTGCAGAGTGTGCAGCAACTGCATGCTTTGCAACCCTAATACGTACGGATGGCACCATCTTTGCGTGGCACCATCCATACGCTACGCACATGCACGACGCAAGCATGACGCTGCATCCATACCTCCAGGTGCCAAGCTTGCATTGTGAGCATGTCACAGTGCACCAATTCATGTGCCGAAAAGAACCCGCTTTTAGCAGGTTCTTTTCAGAGCGGAGGGAGCCCACGCCGTTTGGTTGCTGTGGGCTCCCTCCAGAGGGAGAATGGGCAGCTCCAGACCACTCCTTTGGGGCAGTCTGTACCATGCCATAGTTTCCCAGTGTTGTGCATGCATCCTTTGAAATAGACCACAGTTTATTCAGACAGGGAGGCTGTTCCTTATTAATTACCTCTGACAGGTGTTCCCTGAGTAATCCACTTAGTCACCCATGGATACAATCTCTCTGCTGCTGACTGCTTTTGTTTTGTTTTGTTTGATTGTTCTAATGGTAGTGATTGTTCGAATGGCATTTTATTATGGCATTGTTTTAGGGGGGAGGGAATAATAGGATGTATTTTATGATGTATGATGTATTTTATATTGTATTTTATACCTGTTGTAAGCTGCCTCGAACCTACAGGAGAGGCAGGAAAAAAATAAAATGTATTTATTTATTTGATCATGCAGGAATTAGACAAGACTAATACTAACTATCCAGCACAATAGAATTATTAGATAAATTTTAAAAAATGAAATTCTTCCCCAAAAAAATCACACTTCCAATCACCAGTTTGTGTCACTTCTCATCACCATTTTGAGTAAAATTGCTACAGAAAATGGAAATATTTAGGTGTAGTACATCGTTCTGGGGTGTTTGTGCGGGTGAGGTGGAAGCATTTATACAATTTAGTCATATATGGGGTGTACTTTCTGTGTGTTTTAAAGGGAATTGTACAAAATTGCAAAAAGAAAAAGAAAAATGAGAGGCATAGGGGGCAACAAAAGGGGGGCAGTGCCACAAAAAGGGCCACAAAAGTGGGTTCCATGTTTACAGTATTTCCAATCTCTTGGCACCCCATAAGCATGCTCAGCCAAATGTGCTTTTATACTCTACATGCAGACCTACACAGGACGGTCAGCAGCAGAGAGGCCAAGAAGAGAGCATCCAACCCCAGTTGCCTCCAAATTTAGAGCCTGAAGCAAATATCTGAAGAACGCTGTATGCACATGGCAAGCAGCTGAAGAGGGCTTGAAGCCCATATGCAAAGGCAGCTTATAAGCAACCAACTTGAGTGATTGATAGGTTTTTGACTGATAATGAGACAAGGGGCATGGTAGCTGTACAAGTACTGTAAATGGAAATCTTCCTCTCTTCTGCCCAAGTAAAAGTCTGAAAAACATCCTGACTCCATACAAAAGAGGGACATATGAACACGGCCATTAATGTCATGTAATGATGACACTACTTTCATTTAGGGTAACATTTAAATATGGGACCCATATGGATGCAAGCTGCTGAAATCCAATTTGAAATTCTAAATTAAGGGAAACAGCTGCTGGATAAATGTAATGTCATAAAGAACAGCTTTGTTAGCTTTCCAAGTGTTTCTTTCAGTATGTCCATAACTAAGCCTCTCAATATAAACTCACATATTCCTAACAACCTGAAGGTTGGTTCATGCATCATAGCCACCGGTAATTTTAGTTCAAGTGCATTGGCTGTAATATCTACAAAAGATTTGGGGAAAACTGGAATAGAATCCATTGCCACAAACAGAGTTAGGATGTTGAATTGGGTTGTTTGCTGATAGCAGATAAGTGAAAAAGACATATGTTAAAATAGTTGTATCACAGAGTTTGAGAGCCAGCAAGGTGTAGTGGTTTGAATGTTGGACTATGACTCTGAAGAGCAAGATATCACTCCAGTTTTGAGGTCCCTCCACTGGCTGCCTATTGGTTTCCAGGCCCAGTACAAGGTGTTGGTTATTACCTTTAAAGCCCTAAATGGCTTGGGTCCAAGCTATCTCAGAGACCGCCTCCTCCCATACAATCCTCCCCGCGCTCTCCGGTCCTCTGGGAGGAACTTGTTGCAGCCTCAAAAATCGAGGCTTGCGGCGACCTCCCGGAGGGCTTTCTCTGTTGTCGCCCCCAGGCTCTGGAACGGCCTGCCGGATGAGATCCGTCAATTAACATCTTTGGACAGCTTCAAAAAGGCTGTCAAGACGGATCTCTTCAGGCAGGCCTTCCCAGATTGAAATATCCCGGCCTCAGGATCTCAAGATTTCCCCCCTCCTCAGTAATGTCTCCAAAGCCCCTTTTCTTTAGAATTGAAGTTGCAGTGGTTTATTGGTTGGTATTATTTTGTTTAATTTATTGTTATTTTAACTAGTTATTGTGGTTTTAAATTAGATATGTTGTTTAATAACTTTTTAAGGGGGGAGGGAAATATATTGTTTTTATGCTGTATGTTATTTTAATGTTGTAAACCGCCCGGATTGGTTCGCCACAGGGCGGTATATAAATAAAAATTTATTATTATTATATTATATTATTATTATTATTAGATTCAAATCCCCGCTCAGGCATAGAAATCCGCTGGGTGATCCTTGGCTGGTCATACTTTCTCTGCCTCTGAGAAAAGCAAAGGAAACCTCCCTCTGAACAAAATTTGCCAAGGAAACCCCATAACAAGGTCTCCTTAGGGACACCATAGGTGAGAAAAGACTTGAAGGCACACAAGTATAACATCACAAAGTTCTCTATAGAGGTGTTGTATTTTCATTGAGTCTTTCACATAAATGCTGTATACATGATCCAGGCAAAGATGAGCACCTTTATAGTCCCCTCATTTGAATGTGAGACTTGGGGACACACTCAAAGCTCTCCAGTTGAAACAGAGGCCAGGTACACATGGGCCAAAAGTGGCATGCCACCACTGATGCACACCATGATGATGTGAGTGACGTGCAGCATACAGAAAATGGTGCACTCGTGAGGTGCACTGGGCACATTAAAAAGAACCCGGTTTTCCAGGTTCTTTTTACTTCAGAGGGATGCCTCATGGTTTGGCTGCTGCAGCATCCCTCTGGAAGAAAAACAGACACCTCCAGCCCTCCTTTTTGGGGCAGTATGTACCGTGCCAGAGTTTATTACAGCTTTTCCTGATTTGGTGTCCTCAGATTGCTCTTGGATTCCAACAGCATATGAGTGGGACTTGGAGTTAAAGGAGGCCAGCTTATAGATGGATCCAGACTTTTCTTTGATCTTCCACATCCCTCCTCTTCAGTACTCTTATTGAATGTTTTCCCTTTCCTTCTCCAAAGTAAACTTCTCACATATTGCTTGTGGATCATGTTGCAAGCATCTCATGATCTGTTCCTAGTATGTGGTGGGTTTTTTGGTTTTGTTTGTTTGCTTGTTTTGTTTGGAAATAGAAATTGTAGAATCATAGAATCGTAGAGTTGGAAGAGAGCGCCAGGGCCATCCAGTCCAACCCTCTGCCATGCAGGAACTCTCAATCAAAGCATCCCCAACAGAAGGCCATCCAGCCTCTGTTTAAAGACCTCCAAGGAAGGAGACTCCGAGGAAGTGTGTTCCACTGTTGAACAGCCCTTACTGTCAGGACGTTCCTCCTAATGTTGAGGTGGAATCTCATTTCCTGTAGCTTGCATCCATTATTCCGGGTCCTGTTCTCTGAAGCAACAGAACACAAGCTTGCTCCCTCCTCAATATGACATTCCTCCTCAATATGACAATATTTAAACAGGGCTATCATATCACTTCTTAACATTCTCTTCTCCAGGTTAAACATCCCCAGGTCCCTAAGTTGTTCCTCATAGGGCATGGTTTCCAGACCCTTCACCATTTTAGTCATCCTCCTTTGGACATGCTCCAGTTGTTCAACATCCTTTTTGAATTGTGGTGCCCAGAACTGGACACAGTATTCCAGGTGATTATTTGCAAAGGAGCAAGATTGGGTAATGACTTCCATCTGTAAACTTCACTAACTCATAGAGCATTGTGTTTCAAACTGCAACATTTTGGACTGATTCCTCACTCAGTTGTAACATATTACACTGAATCACAAGGGTTCACTGCTAAACAATTATTTTTGGAGTGGAGAAAGAGAGACACAGGGATTGTACAGACTGCTCCTAAGGGGTGGCATGCAGCTGCCCCTTTTAGCACCAAATTGGGGCTGCGGCAACTGCATACCGCAGCCCCAACCTAGCCTTTCAGTGATGCAAAAAGGAGCAGCAAGAAGAGGCTCATTCCTGCAACCCCAAACCCCCAATATTAATTAGATAGAAATAACTTCTTATAGTAGGGACCTGGCATGGTGTAGTGGTTTCAGTATTGGACTAAGACAGTAGGAGATCAGGGTTTGAATCCTTACCTGGCCATAGAAACCCATTGGGTGACCTTGGGAAAGTCATACTCTCTTAGCTTCAGAAGAAGGCAAGGGCAAACCCCCTCTGAACAAATCTTTCCAAGAAAACCCTGTGATATGGTTACCTAAAGGTGGCCAGGTCAGTAATGACCTGGAGGCAAACCACCATGTTAATAACACCCCAGATCCACAAAACAATGATTGCTTTATTGGACCAAACAAAATGCACAATAAACAGGTTGCAAGCTTTCAAAGCTCCATTGGTTCCTTCATCAGGCAAGAGTTGTTAAAAATCATACAGGAGAAAGGTAAAAAAGGTGATGATCTTAGTCACAGACCTGCATTTTTTCAAGATGTGGTGGTGGTTGTCTTCAGTTCAGATGGTATAGAAGGATATTCATGCAGGCAGACACCTCCTCCTTCTGGCCATGTGGGAGCTGGACGATTCTTAAAGTACAGAGGAAGGCAAGGCAAAACTTTGTTGTTTTTTTTAATTGAGCATGAAATCAATGGAATGATTTTGGAATTTATCAGTTTAGCAATTTAGTTGTTGTGAAATCACTCTATCAATTTATTGGTCAATTTTTATTTTTATTTTTATTTTTTTAAAAAGGCAGCACTCCTCTGCCATTCATCCCTCCCACTCCAAATGATGTGATTCTGATCCATTGTTCCCACTTGCTGAAACAGCTGTAGAATCAATTTAAAAAAAAAAAAGACCCCTAGGAAACTGCTCTTTGAATAATGCGGCTTTTCCCCCCCATTTGCCTCACATCATTGTGATTGCAGTCAATTACACCAGGATCAGAACCGGTTTCAAATGGGGACTAGGTTCATATAATTCACTTTGTGATGTGATTTATTTCATAGTGGGAATGAGCCTCAGGAAATATATTTTAAATTCCATTAGCAAGACAAAAAGCTTCTAGCTCTGAGATCCAGTTTGTCTCCAATCCTCTGTGAGGTTACAAGCTCCCTTTTTAGGAACAAAACACTAAGTTTCTCAGGAAGCCTTTATGCTTCAAGCTGTCCCTTCCAAAAATGGATTGGGGCCATGGTAAACACATACTAATCCACCTTGAACCCAACCAAAAAAGGAGAGGATAATATTCACTCCTTTTTTCAGCAAGGGAAAAGCTGGCTTTACCAAACCCACTGCAGCCCCATGGCAGCTTCATGATGCTCCAGCAGCATGTAAACGCCTCGTGGGGAGCATCCTGAAGCCACCCATGTTTGGGCAGCCACTTGACTTCCAGGCTGCTTCAGGGTAGCTTTGTGACATGTGGTATCAAACTGCAGTGCTTCAAAGCTGTCCAGACAGCTGCTTTGAAGGGCCATCTGTTCAGGTCCATAGATCGATCAAACAAACAAACAAACAAACAAACAAACAAATAAGAAGGGAAAACAAGGGCCTTGAAGTTGCCATCAAAGGTTAGCTTGTGGCTAGCAGACTGAGCAGTTACACAATTCTTACCCACTATGGCAACTTCTGTTTATAGCATGTTCAAATGTTATGCAAATTTATATCCTTTTTATATATAATGCATTTTTTTTCCTTGGAAGGGGTGATACCTAACTCTCCACCTTATATGCACTCTTCTCATTATATATATACATATACAATGGCTACCTACCCATTTAAGCAGTTTTAATAGCTTTCTGTAATACAGTTAATTTGCTATACAATATTCCAAGATGTTATTAGGCACAGAAGCAATATATAAATTGATTAAATAATGATAATCATAGACCAGTGAGATAAAATCGCCAGTAAGCTATTGCTGGAAAGATTACCTATGTTTTGCAAACTCCTTGAGAGGATTATGTATTAAAGGGATGAAAGGGATGGTAGTTCTTCCTGTAAAAAATAAAGTACAGCACACTGTAATGGATCCAAGAAGAAAATATACATGTAGGACTTGGTCAGGTGTGTATGTTTATATCTTCTATCAGAAAGCATCCCAAATTAGCATTGAAGGCAACATTTAGAGGCCCTTAATTTAATAAATCGCATTTGCAGAAGAATTAAATGGAACTGTGTGCCCCACATGTTCTGGGATTCTCCTGTAACACTATTGAAAATTCACAGGCTAATAAAACCCATAGCTGGCCACTGGCATTTAGTTATCACACATAAAAGTAAGGCTAGTTCATATTAATTTGAATCTAGCCACATGGCAGCATGCTGATAAAGCCAGCCCTTTGTTTCAGACCCATGAGCTATTTACCCACCCAAAGTCTATATAGCCTGGGGGGAAATATTGTACATTGCGCCAAAGGATGAGGAAAAGAACACAAATGGATTCTGCAGCAAAGGCTTATTTCATGTAAAATGTAAGAGGATATAATGAAAGTTTCACAATATGCCCTTTCAAAGCATCTTAATACACATTAGCTAGACTTTTTCTGCTTGGAATTTCCTTTGACTATTGGTTATAACCTGTGAAATGTGGCTTTTTTATGATTAGAGCACTGTCATTTATAGGCTCAACCAGGGCCATTTATTTGGCAAGAAAACCTTTGTCAGGCAGAAGAGGGTAATTTAGTTTCAGGAGCAGTTCAGTCTTATACAGTTCTAGAATTTATAAATCAGCCCTGTTCCCACAGCCAATAGGAATACAGAATTCTGAAGTCCTGATCTCTTACTTTCATCACATGCCTCACATCCCAGAAAATGAAATGTTTTAAAGAAAAGTACCCAGTCTGCAAAGTCTTTCACGAGAAGGCATTGGGAGGGAATTTCTCTTTCAGGCCAAAGATTTAATTTCAGAAGTCAAACTGGCAAAACAGGTACTACCAGCCATATATACAGACATCAGTTATCTTTGCAAGAGGAACTATTCTGCTTCCTGTTTTGCAATAAGAAGTGTATGCCTCAAGATTACTATTAATGTTATATGTTACTTTTCAAGTTTCTCAGAGCAGAAGTCTAAATTCAGGATGCATTATGAAGAGAAAAACTAATACAGCCACCAAGGGATATTATTAGAGTTTAGTCCAGTCTGTACACAACTGATGTGGGAATTATGTATATATGGCTGGTAATGTTCCTCCAAATGTATGCATCTGAGGAAGTAGACTTAAGTCTACGAAAGCTCATGCTGCCAACTTCTTTATTTCTACAAAAAGTGCTACAAAATCTCTCTACATACTGATTCTACAGACTAACATGGCTATATCTTTGAATTCTAACATTACCCCAGGACCAGGCCTCCACTTACCTCTCATATTTCTATATCAAATTAATATTAATAGGGAAGCTAGGGGATGACCTAGGCAGGATCCTGCTGTGGGTACCTGACTTTCGCACCTGTAGAAAAGCTGATTAGAGCTAGCCAGAGTCTAGAAGGCACTCACCATGATGGGATTCCCTGAGACTCCTGCATAATCCCTTTTGTACAGATGGCAGTGAAAGGATCATGGCCAGAGGTAACTGCTTGAAACTACCTGGGACAAGGGAGCACTGGCAAATCCCTTTGTTTGACATGTTTACAGCTATCACTCAACTATCTGATTCTAGTCTGAACTATTCTGAGAAACCATTTAGTAGAGCTCCTAATCTTTTTAAGCCTTGGTTTCTGCCCCCAAGACAACAATTCAGGTTATATATATATACAGCCAGCAAAACAGCTAGACTTTGGTCTAGTTTGCACGCTGGCAGGCACTCTGTCAGTTTGGTTAAGACTAGGCACCTCAATATGTCAGCTAATCCGTTTCTTTGCCAAAGCACCTGTTGAGTCTTCTCCATTCCAGACCATCCATAATTGGAATCAAGATCCAAATGGTAAGTATCACCATTAGCAAGACCTCAAATCTATTCATCTCTCCCACCTTGCTCCCATAGCTCTTGTGTGTGTGTGTGTGTGTGTGTGTGTGTGTGTGTGTGTGTGTGTGCGCTGTGCATGCATGTTGTGATTATTGCCCTTAAGAAAAATACAAAACCAATTAGAATTTGCCTTTGGAATTCTGTGTGATTCAGGTCTGGTATGAAGTGGAAAGGCAAGAAATCTTTCTGTTAATGGTGTCACATATTGGGTATATCACCTATGTGCATAAGTGTGGCTTCCCTATGTGTATGACTCTTTTGGGACAGGGTGCAGGGAACCATTTGTACTACAACACCAGAGAAGGCCTTCCAGTCTGGAGCCTTCAGAATATTTAGGCACTCGCATGTTAAGAGCTGAACCACTGAATCCAGTCATTGCTAATTTAAGCCACATTGATTTCAGCTTGTTTACTATAAGCATGCCTACAGTAATTCTGTATCCTACTATGGGAAAATACAATGGTTGATATGATCTTGACAGCAACAGTCATAAGGATTATGCTTAGAAGTTTTATCCTTCACATTATCCTCTTTCTCATTTTATAGTATTGAAGAATTAGAAGACTTTGTGGTCTCTTCCAGTTTTATGATTCTATAAGAAAAGGAGAAGTATTAAACCAACAAATGCTTCCTTTTCTAATGGATTGCAAGCACTTCATTTTGGTGAAATTACAAGATTACCTAATGTGACCCTGATTCCACTACCACTATATCTCATTCCCTAAGTGTATGGGAGAATCTGGATATATTTGCATCACTATTCTTCTGAATACACAAAGGACAAATTGGTGCCCCTTCCCTTAAATACAGAAGCTGACTAGACTGGTAGTTGAACCTTTCTTCCAACACCAACAATGGGATAAGGGGTAAGGATAAGGATTTGTTTGTTTTCCAATAAGAAAAGTATAATACACTCTCTTATAACTGTAACTCAATGTAGATAACTTCAGTACTATCTTCACTACTTCTATAATTACAGGGATAACCAGCGTAGCATAGTAGCTTGAGTATTAGACTATGACTTTGGAGACCAGGATTTAATTGCCAGCTCAGCCAGGAAACCCACACTGAATGATCTAGTGCAAGTCACAGTCTCTCAGCCTCAAGGGAAAGGCAATAGCAAACCTCTTCTTGCCAACAAACCTTATCAAGAAAACTCTATGATTAGTGCACCTTAGGGTCTCCATAAATTGGAAATGAATTGAAGACATATAATAATAGTTACAGGGATATAGTCTTAGGGCTGGAACAGACCGGCAGCTTCAGCTGGGTTCAAGCCAGCTTTGGGGCATGGCATTTATACGTGCCCCCCCCCCCCAGTTGCCTGGAAGTCATGCCAACAACTACATGCTGGGCAGCTTCAGGGTGACTTGGGGATGTGGTGATTAGATGCCACATAAACCTTGGAGCCAGTGAAAAGCTGGCTCCAGAGGCAAAGGAGCAGCTTTTATCTACCCCAAATAGAAGTGGATTTTTTTCAATCCTATTTGGGATGAAAGCTGGCTGGATTTGGGCCATGTGTCTGTTTGCCGCGGCCCCAAATCCAGCCTTAATTGTGGCCATCTGTTTTGCCCCTCACTCACTGTATTTTAGTGAGTCTAGCCCTGAAACTGTAGAGGCTTGGAAAAGACCAGGCTTTTTATGGAGCTCTGTCTTCCATTTATAACCCAGATTGATTTATAATCATGTTTCTTGAAGAGCCCCTTGGATTCTCTGACATTGATTAAATACTGGCTCCACAATGGGCTGCTCTCCACACATACTCTTTGTTCCTCCCTGTGACTGCATTTTCTGACTTTCTGGTTACTGGCTTGGCTTCCCTAGACCTCTGTTCACTCACCCCAGCTCTGACCAGCTGGACTCTGCACTGACAATAACCGCATTTCATTTTGATCAGGACAATGTCAAGTATAGTACTGCACTATAACAGCATTTCCAAATGCTTCCCATGTCAAGAAAAAGTAGGGAGACAGTTCTACACAAAATGGGTTTGTTGCTGAATTTTGTTATTGTTAACTGCTCTCAAGTTGACTTGGACTCATGACGACCCTGTGGATGAGACATCGCCAAGCCCCCTGTCTTCAACCTCTCTGCTCAGGTCCTGCAGGCCCAGGCCCTCCCTGACTGAATCTAAGGCCTGTTATAGACTGCCAAAATAAAGCTTCTTCAGGTCTCTTTGGAGGTATGCTATTTAAATGATGCATGGGTCCTAAGAGTCCGGAGGTTGCGCCAAAGCCACACTCCATTCCTAAGCACTGGAGGGCAGCTTTGGTGCAGCTTCCGGATTCTTAGGATGCATGCATCATTTAAACAGCATACCTCCAAAGAGACCCGAAGCAGCTTTATTTTGGCAGTCTGTAACAGGCCTGAGTATCTGGCATGTGGTTTTCCTCACTTTCTACTGCCTTCCACCTTTCCTAGCATCATTGAAGATTTTTATACCAGCGCTTACTGCAAAGTTTCCATTAATGGGAAATGGCTGCTCTCCAAATGATTCAGGGAAGCTGGAGGTGAGGGAACGATTCCCTGACATTTAGGAAGTGTGTCAGGCTTTCAGACACACTTCCTAAACGTTTTACTGGTGTTTTACCAGCGCTTAACCCATGGTAAGCATTGGTATGAAAATCTTAACTGTCTTTTCTAATGATTCATTTTTCATCATGATGTAGAATGACAAAGAATGACAGCCTCAATTTAGTTATCTTGGCTTCCAGGGAGAGTTCAGTTCTGATCTGTTCTAGAACCCATTTGTTTGTCTTCCCAGCTAACCATAGTATTTTCAGTATTATTTTTCAGCACCACATCTCAAATGATTTGGTTTTCTTCCAATTGGCTTTTTTAAAATTGTTTACTCTCACAGTCATACATGGTGATAGGGAATACCATGGCTTAGACGATCTTCACTTTAATGTCCCAAGTTATGTCTTTACAATTTATTATTTTGCCCAATTCCTTCATAGATGCCCTTCCCAATCCTAGTCTTCCCATTTCTTGACTGCAGTCTCCATTCTGATGAATGTTTGCGTTAAGGTATGGGAACTATTTCAATTTTCTCATTGTCTAGGATGAATTCTTGTAGCTCTTCCCATGTCATTATTTTTGTTTGTTTTGTAATGTTCACCTCTGTGGATGCTCAAGTCCCCTTATATACAACAAGGGTAGTAAAATGATGCCTCTAACATAAAATGCCAAAATCAAAATTTGCTTTTCGGAAAGTTTTTTAAAAAAAATATTTTCAAGCGGTGGATGGCTGAACCCACGGATGCAGAATCTATGGATACAGAGGGTAAATGGTTTACCTCTGGGTTGCTATTTCCTCTAGTTTACCCTCCCATGAGGTAGAGTGAAGCAACTGCTTCACTTAGCAGATTTTCAGTATCATGAGATAGCAGCAAATTGTTAGTTGTTTACTCTATTGTGACTGTATATCTACTTCCAGGAATGAGAAGAGATTGTAGAATTTTCTACCTCCTATGCCAAAAGAACTTGGCTATTGTGCACTGGGGTGGAGAATGCATTTGTTTCTTTACCTTAGATAGCAAACTTCCTTAGAGCAGTCCTGGTATTTAGTATTCATCACAGGACTTTTATTTTTCATCAGTTACTAACAGGAAGCTTGTTGTCTCCTCAGCGTCCTCCTTATCTATACTTTATAGTGAGAAGAAATCTCTGCATAGCTTTATTTTAAAGTGTCTCCACTATATCATTTTGTGTGCTTGTTATGATGAATTTTTCACTTATTTAAGGGTGAAATATATACAGCACTGCCAATAAATGAATGCCATGAAATGGGATGATTACATCTCAAGAGGGTGTTTAGAATTTTCCCTGCATATTCACAGTTTAATACACTGATGGTAAAATACTATTTAAGACAAAGGGAAAGGGAAAATTAATAATTCCAGTGTATCCATTATAGCATATTTCTGGTTGTGTGGGGTGGGTGGGTACAGAAGGTTGAGAATTAGATAGAAAATGTAGATACCAGCCTAGTCAAATAGGGATGGTTATTTAAGGAAAGTGATTTCATTACAGTTGCTGTAGTAATCTGAATTATTTGGAGGGGGAAATGCTAATGAAAAGATTATGGAAGAATTAATAATAATAATAATAAGTTTTATTTATAGACCGCTATTCCTCAATGATCATTGCGGTGTACAGTAAAAATTGCAATACAATACAAAAAATGGCAAGGCCTCTCTCCCCCTCAAGATGGTGGTCGGGAGGAGGGCTCTTAGTCTTTCCAGGCCAGGCCTCATCTCTCCCCCTCAAGATGGTGGTCGGGGGGAGGGCTCTTAGTCTTTCCAGGCCAGGCCTCGTCTCTCCCCCTCAAGATGGTCGTCGGGGGGAGGGCTCTTAGTCTTTCCAAGACAGGCCTCGTCTCTCCCCCTCAAGATGGTGGTCGGGGGGAGGGAGTCTTTCCAAGACAGGCCTCGTCTCTCCTCTCCCATCAAGAGGTGGTCGGGGGGAGGGCTCTAGTCTTTCCAGGCCAGGCTTCGTCTGTTTCTCCCCCTCAAGATGGTGGTCGGGGGAGGGCTCTTAGTCTTTCCCAGGGACAGGCCTCGTCTCTCCCCCGCAAGATGGTGGTCGGGGGGAGGGCTGAGGAGTGGTCAAAAACCCCATAGATATGGAAACTGTATGCATTTATGAACAGAATCTGGCCCTAAGTACTAAGATTTCTTGGAAAGATACTGTATGCATCTAGCTATCCATGATATTACAACTGCAAGTTGAATAATTTATTGGTCACAATAAGCTAGCAGTCCTAAACCCATTTACTATGGAATAAGTCCCAGTGAACGCAGCAGGAAAAAACTTTTGAAAGGATAAACCTCAGATTGCACAAAAGGAAATGTAAAGCTAAGCACTCTAGTTTATCAGTTGTTAAAATTCTTGAGCATAAAGATAAAAGGGTGTGATACTTTGGCATGCAGGCACGGTGCTTTCCTCCTAACAGTTCCCCATTAGAATCAACATAGTTCTAGATGGACCTGGGACCAATGCTGATTAAAATGGTACTGATAGTGGTTCCAATAACTGCCTTCTGTTATGTCAAGCCTGCTTGGGAAACCTGAGCTGGTAACATTTCCCAAACAGGCAAACAAAAATCCTACAGTTCTCATTAATTTCTAAACCTATTTATTCCACAGTAGGATTACAGGTGCAAAAAAGAACAGGGCTCCTATGCCTGCAATAGTTGTATAGAAGAAGGGATTCAGCTGGTGTCACTTGCTTGAGAAGATCCACATACTGAAATTTCATCTAATTCTTATTATTATTATTATTATTATTATTATTATTATTCCACCTTTTCCCAAGGGAATCAAGGTAGGTTACAACACAAATAAAATATTATAAGAATAAAAATTCACAATTATAAGCAATCCCATATCTACAAAACTATTATGATAGTTTCAGAAATCCTAATCTTTTCTGCTCATTCAATAGACCCAGATAGCACTTTGCATGAATGGAGTCTGTAACTCAGAGCCTAGAACATTCTCCACAACCTGCCACAGGTCCAGTGTAAGATGTGGGAGATTTTTCCAAAGAAAAAGCCACAACTGAAAGAGTTGATCCCCAATGGTTTGAAGACATCCAGTTCAGTAAATATTCTAGAGGGTTATATTGCCATGAACGCATCCATTTATTGCTTGGAGTCCAATGACATACATGTCACAGTATAGCCCTCCCTGAAAGACTGTCTTAAGACTGTCCACATTACCACGCTACAGTCTTGTAATGCTGCTATTCCACTTTTATTGTTCTGGCTGCCTCCTGTTGCATTTTGGGATTTGCAGTTGCGGGGGGGGGGGGGCTTTAGAATTCTCAGCCAGAGAACTCTTAGGCCTTACTGAATTACAAACCTCAGAATGCAACAAGAAGCAGCCAGAGCAGTTAAAGTGGAATAGCAGCACTATAAGAGCATAGTGTGGTAATCTAGTATACCTAAATCAGTCAGTTCTGAGAATATTACCTCTGTCTACAAGATTCAAGGCCATCTTGATCAATTTTCATGGTTTCATTTCTTGCTATTGAGGTCCTGGCACTTGCTCTATCCTGATGCTTAATTACACAGTTCCAAATCTAATCCTATATGCCTGTTGGCAAAGGGTGCATCTACACTGTAGAAATAATGCAGTTTGATTCCACTTTAGGTGCCATGTTTTTAGCCTACAGAATCCTGGAATTTATAATTATGTTGGGTGCCAGCACTCTTTGCCCCAGAAGATTAAAGACATTGTAAAGCTACAAATCCCAGGATTCCAAAGGATGAAACTATACCACTTAAAGTGGTGTCAAACCACATCATTTTTACAGTGTAGATGCAACCTGAGTCATTTAAATTCTGATCTCTTGTCTACATTCCTCAGTTCCTGAAACAGCTGTGCTGGTCTTCTCCAGATTAACAAATGCTCTAAGTATCTTAAAAAAAAAAAAGATAAAGAGTGAAAAGGTTTGTCATTAGGAAACAGAATGGGCTACTAGAGGAATCCCTTAAAAATGACAATTATGTTTAAATGATCGGGAACTGGCACCCTCATTGACTCACTCACAAGAATTACTCTGAACTTAATCATATCCAAGAAGAATGTGAAAAAGTAGAAAGGGGAGGAAGGGAAAAATCAAAGTTCACATAAGCTCCTTTATACATCAAGGTAGTTGCAGGAAGCAAAGAGGATTCAAGTATACAGGTAGTAAGCAAAACACAAGCAGGGTGTGAAATAGTCTGCTGTTATGAAGATGGGCATGTGTTACACATTAATAAGCAGCACAGACTGACCTCACTGTAAAATATAAAGATGATCCTACCAAAATTGAGGCTTCAGGTCCAATGATCCGATTGAGCACTAAGGAAGTTGGTGAAGGGATACGTGAGACGGTAGAGAGGAGAGCAGGATCAGGTTGTGTCCCAGAGGGAGGGATGAGGGACTACAGGACCCAGCAAGCCAAGCAGAAGGGAAGGAGAGGATGGGGCAAGATGATTCATCTGGGAGAGTGAGGAGGCATCGAGCAGGGAGGACCTAAAGAGAGAGGGAGAGGTGGACCCAGGGAGGTGGGGTGAAGCGAGGGAAACAGAAGGTGCGGTCGGGACGAGGAGTGAAGAAGAGGAAAAATCGCCAGAGCCTGGAAAGGTGGATGGCAGCATTGAGTCAGAGAGGCTCAAGAGGAAGAAGAGGAAGCTGGAGCCCTGAGGGTCTCAAAGACCCACACCTGGAAGGGTTTTTGATGGAGAGAGAGCATCCACATTGTCAGAGTGTGCGCAGCTGGTAGCGTCGTGCCCTGAGGGGACTCCAGGACAGCAGCTGTGTTGGGATATAAGGGAACGGTGTTGGACTCTTGGGGGACACCCCACAGCTTGGGAGAAAGCAGCAATAGAGAAGTAGCTCCAACCTGGAAACTTCAATTAGTACAGAACATGGCAGCCAGGTTGGTCTCAGGGACAACCAGAAGAGACATATTACACTGGTCCTAAGATCATTTCACTGGCTGCCCATCAGTTTCTGAGCCCAGTACAAGGTGTTGGTTATCACCTTTAAAGCCCTAAATGGCTTGGGTCCAACCTATCTCTGAGACTGCCTCCTTCCGTACGATCCACCCCGTGTACTCAGGTCCTCTGGGAGGAACTTGCTGCAACATATAAAAACTAGATTGTCTGCAACCTCCCAGAGGACTTTCTCAGCCACCACTCCCAGATTATGGAATGGCCTGCTGGATGAGATCCATCAGATTACCACCTTAAACAGCTTTTAAAAAGCTATTAAAACAGATCTCTTCTGGCAGACCTTCCCTTGGCCACTAAAATAAACCAATCTGTTACCCAATTTCCGCTGTAATCATTCCCTACTTTTTGTATATGTTTTAATTTATGCTTTAACACTGGAGTTTACTGCATTAAAGTTGGAACAGCTCTTAAGCGTTCTTAAAGGGACTGTTCCTGGAACGGGAAGCAGTGGGGAATGCTGTATATTGCACAGCGGGAACGCCGGTGCTGCCGCTGAGCATTCCCCTTCCATTCTGGGTGCGTTCCCCAGGGCTGATTTTCGGGAATGCTTTCTCAAGCATTCTCAAAATCTGCCCTCTGGAACACTTCCAGAACAGAAAGGGAATGGTTGGCGGTGGTGGCGGCGGCAGCGTTCCCGTTGTGTGATATACAGCATTCCCCGCGGCCTCCCGTTCCAGGAACAGTTCCTTTAAGAACGCTTAAGGGCCGTTCCAACTTTAATGCGGTAAACTTCACTAAATTATTTAATTGTATTTTAAGGAAGGGAGGAATTGTGGGCTATGGGTATGTATGTTTTTAATCTTGTTAACCGCCCCGGTTGTGATATATAGAGGGGCAGGATAAAAATACTATTATCATTATTATTAGGCATGGTTATGAGTTAACATACCTCCCATTACAGGAGAAAATTGGTGTTCAGTTAAATAATAAAATGTTGGTGAGCAAACAGTCCCCATGTGCAACTTTACTTTCACTTTTGAAGAAATGGAAGGTCTTAGAATGCCCCATCCAGTAGGCGTGGCAAGGGCCCCAACGACAGGGTATCTTTCACTGCTACTGTAAAAATGAGTTATGTGAAAATGTAATAATGTTATCCATTTTCAGAATAGTGTATATAC
>NC_056523.1:101199632-101221787 GCF_019175285.1 Sceloporus undulatus
TGTGAGGCATAAAAAGTGCCACTATAAAGCCAACTTGAGATTACCAAGCTGAATATAGTTTACCAGATAGGTGAAAACAAATGGGAAATATGTTTACTATGCTAGTTTCCTAGGTTCTTTAGTATCTGATAGGTCTGAATATACCCTGTACTGTAGCTTTTCCCCTACTTCAATGAGGCCTTAAAGAAAGCTAAGGAATGTACAATATTTCTATTTTGAAACTTCTGGTTTGGAAGAAGATACCAATCTCAAACAATATTAGGATGAGCTCACAACTTCAACCTGAACAGAATGCTAATGTCAGCTTCTCATTCATGTTCTGTTGTTGTTGTTAACTACCCTAAAATTAACTCGTATGAGACCTGATGAATGAGGAGACTCCAAGTCATGAACAGCCCTGTCAGGTCTTGCAGACTCAGGCCTTGACTTCCTTGATTGAGTCTATCCATCTGCAATCCTGTCTTCCTTTTTCTCCTGCTGCCTTCACCTTACCACCATATTGTCTTTTCTAGTGAGCCATATCTTCTCATAATATGTCCAAATATGATGGCCTCAATTAATCTTGGCTTAGGAGGCAGTGTAATTTGCTCTAGGACCATTTATTTCACTTTCAATAGTCCACACTATCCATAGATTCTTCTCCAGCACCACATTTCAAATGAGTTGATTTTCTATCAGCTTTCTTCACATTTCAGCTTTCATAACCATACATAGAAACTGGAACTGATGACATAGACCAGTGGTGGCAAACCTAGGCACGAGTGCCAGAGTGGCACTCAGAGCCCTCTGTGGGCACACACGCCATCACCTCAGCCAGAGTTGCCAGAGTTTGTTACTAGAAGTCAGAGGGACATGACATTTGTGATAAATAAGTGGTTTTTTGGGTTGCGTTTGGGCATCAGTCTAAAACATTTGCCATCATTGCATAGACATCTAACTTTAGTATTCAGTTATTTCAGGATCACATCTAGTTCCTTCATAACTGCACTTCCAGGTCCTAGGCGGGCTACACACCGCCGCTTTGCGGCGGTCTGCCGCCGCCGCCAGACAGAAGGTCGCGGGGAGCCGGCAGCCTATAGACGGCCCGACTCCCGCCGGACACGAAAAAGAAGCTCCAAAATGGAGCTTCTTTTTGCGTGCGTTTGCGACGTAGCGAGGCGCCAGGGCGCGCTCGCTACGTCAGCAGCAGCGCGACGCGTCTGGACGCTGATGGTCCGATGCGTAAAGATGGCGGCGCGCCCATGTAGAAAGGGCGCCGCCATCTTGTACGACGGAGGTCCGTAATAAGGACCTGGGGCGTCTAAAAAAGCGACGCCCTCTTTTACCAATGGGACGTCGGGAGGACGTCCCAAATGACCGGCCGAAAGCCCTTAGTCTTCTGACTTCTTGATCCAGTCTCTCTTCTGAGTGAAACAAGGTATGGAAACTGTTGAATTATTTCAATGTGTTCATCATTACTTTAAAATTATGTAAATCATCTGTGGTCATTATTTTTGTTTCTAATTTAAACCTGTCTTTGCTCTTCTTCAGTAATCACTTCCAAGTCATTTTCTACTTCTGTAGTAGTCATGTCATCCACTAGCCCAAAATGGTTATGTTCCTTCCTCTAATTTTCCCTGCTTCCTTCCTCTCAAGTCTAATCCTGCTTTACATATTATGTATTCAGCATATAAAATTAAACGGATAGGGTCATAATATGCAGCTTGCCTCAACCCCTTGCCCACTGGCAACCATTCTGTTTCTCCATATTTTGTCCTGTCTGTGCCTCTTGTCCTCTGAATTCAAATTATGGATTAGTGCAACCAATGTGTGTGACACACACATTCCTTTAAGAGTAACTAATAGGGTTTATCAATCAGAATTTTGTTATAAACTCTAAGCCTAACCTGATTTCTTTTGAAGTTACAGTTTTTGGGAGTTTTCTATGGCTTATGTGACCCTGTTATTCCTGACGCTTTGTGGGCATCTTTAGAAAATGCTAGCATGGAATTGACATGGGGTATTCTAACATACACTATGTGATCGCTGGTTGAGAGGTAACTGGTTTGCATGTTAATCTCTTTTTGGTCTGTTGATGAATGGTGAAGCCTCAGGATATCTATGTAATTAGTGATCCATGTCTGTGGGAAAATCCCCCTGACCCTGGTGGTTTTCATTTGCATAGGCTGGGTCTTGATTTACTAATAATAATAATAATACTAATAATAATAAGGGTTATTTGTATACCGCCCTTCTACTAAACAAAATTAATCAAAGCGGTTACCACAATTTGCCTAACAACAACTAACACTGCATATTTCAAATACATTCATAATTCAATGGCAATACATCTTCAATACAAAAGGCAACAATACAGTTATCAATTAATATCAATGCATATCACCCACAGCCAATATTACATAACAACAATAGCAATATCCAAACAGCATTAACCCTCCAACCCCCAGAGTTACCACAAATACAAAAAAAACCCAAGAAACTGCCCAGATGGTATCAGGGCACAAACCACAGCTCTTTCAGCCACACTTACATCAGCGGCAGTGGGGGCAAGTCCTCCGGCCGCCTCCCCGGTGGCATGGGGGGCATGGCGGCGTCCTCCTTTGGGTGCCGGCGAGCCGGCTTAAGTAGGCTGCTCTCACCGGCCTCCTCCCCTCCGCAGGTGCGCCGCCAGAGCGGCTTTGGGGCAAGTCCTCTGGCCGCCTCCCCGTTTTTCAGGACTGGTATCTAGATTTTAAAAGTTTATTCTTTCCTGTTGAAGTTGTCTAGGTGTTTGTGGATTTCAATTACTTCCCTGTGCATTCTGACCTGATAGTTTTTGGTCCAGAATTTTGGTGTTTTCAAATAGCATTTTATGCCCAGGATGATTTATAACGTGTTATCCTACTGCTGATTTTTCTGGCTGGCTCAGTCTGTAGTGTGTCTCGTGTTCCTTGGTTCATGTTTGAATGCTGCATTTGGTGCTCCCTATGTAGACTTTTCTGCAGCTGCATGGTATGCGGTAAACTCCTGCGGCTGTGAGAGGGTCTGTCTTGTCCTTCGCTGAGCGCAGCATTTCCTGGATTATCTTGGTTGGTTTATAGATCATTTGGAGGTTGTGTTTTCTCACCAGTTTTCCTATTCTGTCTGTGACTCCTTTGATGTATGGTAAAAATACCTTCCCTTTGGTGGTTGTTTGTTTTCACTCCTCTGGGTTTTTCTGGGTCTGACAACCCTTCTGATGTCTAAACTGGAATAACCATTAACCTCTAGAGCCCAATCAAGATGCTTCAATTCATCTTCCAAGAATTGGGGTTCTCAGATTCTTTTTGCCCAGTCTACCAGTGTTTTTTACTGTGCTTCTTTTTTTTGTCCTGGGTAATGGTTGGAGGTCTTGTGTAGGTATCTGTCCATGTGTGTAGATTTTCTGTATACTGTGCAGCCCAAACTTTGGTTTGATTTGCAGATGACCAGGACATCCAAGAATGGCAATGTTCCCTTCTTTTGTTTCTCCATCATGAATACATCATTGCTTGAAGCAGCTCTGTTTGTGTGACATCTGTTCCTGGTGATTTTTGAGCAAGGTGATCGAGAGGGCGTTTGCCCTTCAGCTCCAAGCTGTCTTGGATGAAGCCGATTATCTAGACCCATTTCAAACTGGCTTTAGGACAGGCTTTGGGGTTGAGACTGCCATGGTTGCCTTGACCGACGATCTGCGTCTGAGCATTGACAGGGGGAGTGTGACCCTGTTGGTGCTCTTAGACCTCTCAGCGGCTTTTGATACTATAGATCACAGCATCCTCTTGGACCGCCTGAAGGGGTTAGGTATCGGGGGCACTGCTTTGTAGTGGTTCCGGTCCTTCCTCTCGGGCAGGTCTCAGAGGGTGCTACTCGGGGACTGTAGCTCCAGTAAGAGGTACCTCACTTGTGGGGTTCCTCAGGGGGCTATTTTGTCCCCGATGTTATTTAACATCTATATGAAGCCGCTGGGTGAGATAATACGGAGTTATGGTGCTGGGTGTTATCAGTATGCTGATGACACCCAAATCTATTTCTCCGTATCTCGTTCATCGGCCTCGAATTCCGATGGCATCTCTTCTCTCAATGAATGTCTTCAGGCGGTAATGGGCTGGATGAGGAAAAACAGATTGAAACTGAATCCAGACAAGACGGAGGTGCTCATGGTAGCGGCCCCGAAACCAAGAATTGGGTTGCAACCTCCAGTCCTGGATGGGGTCACACTCTCCTCCAGCGACTGTGTTCGCAGTCTGGGGGTGCTCCTTGACTCGTCGCTCCTGATGACAAATCAGGTCAGGAGTGCCTGTTATCAGCTTCGGCTGATACGCCAGCTGCGCCCTTTTCTGGAAGTAAGGGATCTCGAGACAGTTGTGCACGCGCTGGTAACCTCACGCCTTGATTTCTGTAATGCACTCTACATGGGGCTACCCCTGTGCTTGACTCGGAAATTACAGCTGGTTCAAAACATGGCAGCCAGGCTTGTGTCAGGTACATCTAGGAGGGACCACATTACTCCGGTTTTGAGGTCCCTCCACTGGCTGCCTATCAGCTTCCGGGCCCAGTACAAGGTGTTGGTTATCACTTTTAAAGCCCTAAATGGCTTGGGTCCAAGCTATCTTAGGGACCGCCTCCTCCCGTACAATCCTCCCCGCGCTCTCCGGTCCTCTGGGAGGAACTTACTGCAGCCTCTAAAATCTAGGCTTGCGGCGACCTCCCAGAGGGCGTTCTCTGCTGTCGCCCCCCAAACTCTGGAACGACCTGCCGGATGAGATCCGTCAGATAACATCATTAGACAGCTTTAAAAAAGCGGTCAAGACGGATCTCTTCCGGCAGGCCTTTCCAGATTAACCATCCCGGCCCAGGTTCCCTGATTCCCTCATTCCTCCCGTGGTCCCATCTTAGTGATGGTTGAGGATCAACAGAGGGATATCAGGGTTTTTAGTTTTAACTGCTGTTTTTATGCTTGATATTGTGTTTTTAATATGTTTTACTGTTTAATACTGTCTTAAGGGGGGGAGGGATAAAGTGTTTTTAATTGTCATATTTTATATTTTACTGTTGTTAACCGCCCGGATTGGTTTGCCAGAGGGCGGTATACAAATAATAATAATTATTATTATTATTATTATTATTATTATTATTATATTTATTTATCCCAGGTGCTTTGAGTGCAGCTTTCACTTCACTTTCTAAAAATGGAGGTCACAGACAGAATAGACAAAGTGGTGAAGAAGCACAACCTCCAAATGGTTTATAAACCAACCATGAAAATCCAGCAAATGCTACGCTCAGCAAAGGACAAGAGAGACCCTGTCACAGCCACAGGAGTTCACCGCATACCATGCAGCTGTGGACAAGTCTACATAGGGACCACCAAACACTGTCCAAACATGAATCGAGGAACACAAGAGACATTGCAGACTAAGTCAGACAGAAAAATCAACAGTAGCAGAACACATTACAAACCATCCTGGGCTCAAAATGCTGTTTGAAAGCACTGAAATTCTGGACCATGCCAACAACTACCATGTCAGGATGCACAGGGAAGCCATTGAAATCCACAAACACCTGGACAATTTCAACAGGAAAGAGGAAACCCTCAAAGTAAATAAAGCTTGGCTACCAGTCCTGAAGGACACCAAAACCAGGACTCAGCAAATGCAATGAGAAACCACTCAGGGTCAGAGGCTTTCCCAGCAAACAATGATCACCAATTAGCAGACACCAATCCTTTTTTGCATATCCTCCTACCCCGAGGAGGCCATCAACAACAGAAGAATACACACATTATCATGGGAATCCCTCCTCCTCACCCAAGGTCACACAATGTGTATGTGTGTGGATATATATATATATATATACTCTCTCTCTCTCTCTCTCTCTCTTTTCCAGGTTAACATTCTCTGAAGATGCCAGCCACAGATGCTGGTGAAACATCAAGAATAAACTCTTCTAGAATATGGCCATATAGCCCAAAAAACCCACAAAAAACTATGGATGCCAGCCATGAAAGGCTTCGACTTCACATGTTTGAGGATAGTTTGGTCTTGAATGGGCAATTAAGATCCATTAGCTTTACAAAAGAGTTGGCAGTGTTGAAAATTGCCAGGTCTCATTTGTTGATATGGATGCATGATGTTGAAAGCATTTTTCAGACTCAGGGACCTGACTGCAGGAACTGTCATAACTGCCCTCCTCATTTCCAAATCCACCACAACATCCTTGGTTATGAAGCATCCACTGTCTGAATCCACAAAGTACAAAGCTCTGGGTTCCCTATGTTCATAATTGTTATCAATAATGCAACCTAAAAATGGTTTTTAGGTTTATTTGTGGCCTGCCTCCAATCTGCCACACAGCTCCTTCCACTGGTAAGAGGGGAGAAACAAGATAAAAAGAATAGAAGATATGTTTTTGATTTTGTCTTGCGGAGGGTTACAGAAAGATATCAGCTTTTATGGAAGCGTGCATGAGCTATGAAACATCCATCACAAAGGACAAATGGAGTTTAGGGAGTGTAATAAACGATAAGAAAAGCAAAAGTAGAAACTGTAAATAATGCTACCAGAAACAATAAGATAAATAATAAGCAGAATTTCACATAAATAAAGACCAAGAAATCATGTGAAACAGTGGCAGCATCTAAACAGATGACAAAGAAAGGGAAAATTTATTGAGAGTAGGGGGTATAAGAAACATATATCAGACTTTCCTGTTTGTTTCCCTTGATGATGATCTCATTTATCCCATATCCCTGGTCCATAACCTTGGGGTCCTATTTGTTTTTAAGTTCTCCCTTAAGAACCACATTTATCAGGCAGTAAAATTGCTACAGCAGCATTTCAGGACTCACTCTAGATGGTGACCTGTGCTTTCTTACCAGAAGGCAGAAATTGTTGCATTACTTTTGGAATGTCTTCTAAAGCTTATTGAAACAGTGTTGGCTAACTTCTCAGATTTACAACTTGTTGTTTAATTCCGCAGTACAATGAAAAAAATGTGTGAGATGTTATTCAGAGGATTTCTTTTTAACATCATGGTGATCAAGAGTCTTTGTTTTCTTCCACTGTTGCCCCAAACTGTGCTAAAATAAAACTACAAAATGACACATCATTGGACTTGAGAGAGAGAGACAGAGACCTCAGTTAGATTACCAAAAGGGCCAGCCCAAAAATGGTTTGCTGCCTAAAGCAAATACATTTTCCTCTGTCTACAATGGATACAAATGAGAAAAACTTGCAAACACTGTTCCCTGTTCCAGTGAGTGAAAATACAAAAAACTGCTACAAAGTGACTAACAGTGTACTACTGTTTCATAGCATCTAAAATCTGCTATCTGACACCTAAATCCACTTGTCAGCTACAACTAAAGCAGTCCTACTGAATCAATGGTAACATGGTACATCAATACTTGGGAACATTTTAATTATTTAAATTGCTTCAGTTGAGACTGAAAACAGTCTCAGAATGCCTAATTATTTCCTCCCTTTTCCAATTATTTTGTAAGAATGTAGATGTTCTGGAAGTGGCAAATTTCTGAGAAAGTTTTCACTGTCAGGTTGGTAGAATTAGTATAACCTGGCACCCTTTCACACAACACAGTTATTGCACCATTAGTCATCCTGTTTTGTCTCTGAACTTTGCCCTAGCTTTTCCTTTACATACAGTCCAGTTTGTTGATGTCCTTCTTAAACTGTTTTAACAGAAATGAAAACTGCACGCCGACTGAGGAGTTTATTGCATGCTGTTTAAAGCGACTTACCCCATTCACATTTAATTTTGAAGCGAGATCTTTTCAGAGGACAGAGGACAGGTGAGTTCAAGCCAGTTGCATCCTGGATTTCAGCCACGATTATCCAGCATCTTTTCAAAAACAGCAGACTCCGAGTTTTGAAAAGTTGCTGAATGAGCATGACTGGGACCTGGGCTGCGGCCGGGTTGCACTCACCTGGCCCCTGAAGCATGCGTTAAGATCCAGCTTCAAAATTAAATGTGAATGGGGTAATTCACTTTAAATGGCGTGCGATAAACTCCTGACATCTGAACAAGTTAGAATGTAGTAATACTTGTACTTCTTACTATCTGGACATTACGCTTCTGTTGATTAAACTGTGAACATGTTTGCCTTTTTAACTGTTGTATCACACAGCTGACTCATGATTCGATTGTGTTGTACAGTACTTATAAAAACTTTTCACAAGTACTGTTGTCAACTCCTCTGTACAGCTGAGCCTTCCCACCACAAACAGTTTGGTTTGGTTATATTATCCACTATTTTTATTCATCATGCAGAAGAAATAATATAGATAAAAGGATGTACAGATTTCTAAAATAGCTTGCATAGTCTGACCACCCAGGGGGAAAACACAAAGCAAAAGAGCTGTTGTTTTATGCCTTCCAGTCATTTACAACATATGGTGACCCTAAGGCAAACCTATCACAGGAGTTTCTGGGCAAGATTTGTTTAGAAGGGGTTTGTCTTTGCCTTTGCCTTCTTCTGAATCTGAGAAAGTGTGACTTGCCCAGTGTCACCCAGTGGGTTTCCATGGTTTTGTGTGTGTGTGTGTGTGTGTTGAACCTTGGTCTCCAGAGTTGTAGTCCAACATTCAAACCACTACGCTATTCTTATTCATTATCTCTGATAAACAAAAGTAGTTATATTTTTAAGACAGAACAAAAATAGTTTACTTACAGAGTGCTCTTAGAACTACAAATGAGTCTCAGTATGCTTATATTTCAGCTGGTGAAGGTGAAAATCTGTAAAAGGTAGAATTTCAGAACAACCTAATATTCCAATTTTTGCTTTGTTCAGCAAGGTCGTCCTGCCAACTTCATTCTATTAAAGATATAATAACCTCTGGACCAGGCTGGCATCAATTTGTGTATCAGCTTCTTCTGGCAATGTTTCTTCTCCAAATGATTAAAGAAAAAGCTGATGTAGAGATATTAAATATGGCTGAGCATTTGCCATATTTCCCAAGCAGCTGTCCTTCTGTTATTTTGACATTCATGAGCACATATTATCTTCAGGGAATGTGTTATTGTGTCCAGACAAAGTAAGTGTGTGTGTTTGTGTGTGTCTTTCTGTATGATTTTGCATCATAAAAAGATAATAGTTACCATGTCTATATGATGATAAACTAGAAGATACAGTGATTTCTTCATAACTGAAAGAAAGAAAAAGAAGCAAGGGGTGTTTCTGATAGAACTGCCAGTTTGGAAACTGGAGATGGCTCCTGTAACGCTGATGGTTGTGTTGAAAAAGGAATTTCACACTGTAATATTTTCATTCCACCACAACTATAGGGCTGTGCCTTCATTTTAACTGCCATCGCAACAATCTATGAATTCCTAGGATTTGTAGTTTGGTCAGAAGCACCAGTGGGGCTCTCTGGCTGAGGATTCCGACTGTTCCTCCCAAAACTGTCAATCCCAGAATTCCTTAAGATGCAGCTGTGGCAGTTAAAGTATAATCATAATGCTACAATTGTCTAGTACAATACAGTCCTGAAGTAGCTATGTCTAGTCCTATCCCCATCCCTTCCAGGTTTTCTAACGTGTGTCTGGGAAGGCTACAACAGTTGGCCTGTGGCCTTAGGCAGGGAAGGAACTACAGAACAAAGCATGAAGGTTTCAACTATCTGAAGAGGAACAGTCTTATTTCTGCTTCTCAGGCATCTAAACTCAACACTTCCTTACTTTATAGCATATTGCATTATTGTTATTTTGGTTTGTATGCATCTAGAATGGGAATTACTGTATCCTCAGCATTCCTTATCACTGGCTATACTGGTTAGTGCTTCTGGGACGTAGTCCAACAACATGAGGGAAACAAGATTCCCATCCCTAGTTACATCCTGCAATATCTTATCCAAACTGGCAAACATTACACAGTCATGTGGGCAGGGAGAGAGGAATTCAGTTACTTGGGTATCCCATCTATAAGAAGCTAAAGACTCATAAGAAAGTCTACACCTGAGGAAAACTGTGTTTGCTTGCTCGCTTATCTGCAGTTGGGAAGGGCTGAAGAAGCTTTCAGAATGGAGTAGAAACACAGAAGGACAACTTGACTAGCAAATTAACCATTATTTATTTATCAGGGGTTGGGAAGGGACTGAGCTGTCATTTGGGTGTTCTCGTTCAACCATCAAATGTCTCCATGGCAGTGGGATTACAAGCATGGCAAGGTACGAATGTGCCTTCAGAGTGACTCTGAGTTATGGCAACCCTGTTATGGGATTTTTCTTGGCAGGACTTATTCAGAATAGGATTGCTTTTGCCTTCCTCTGATGCTGGAAGAATAGAGCTTGCCAAAAGTCAGACAGTGGTCACCAAGATCAGCAGAGATTCAAATGCTGATCTCCCACAGCTCTAGTCCAATACTGAAACCACTATACTACGCTGGCTCTTTAAGGAATGAATGAATGAATGAATGAATGAATGAATGAATGAAACACCCTTTTTGTTATTCAACAGTTAGTTACAATTTGATATTTCTTGAAAAAAATGACTGCCTTGTAAAACTAAACCAGGTCAAAACTGTCATTTTCTTCATGGATAGGCACAAGACAACATGTTGTGGGGGAAGTGGTGTCTTTGAAGTATTTTTCTCCACTCCTCACTTTGAAATCTGTAAAATTTTACAAGTTTCACTGTTTTCACAGAGCTGAATGTTTTCTATGTGTAGTAGGGCAAATGTAATAATTCTGGCAAATATAATTGTGGACTTTAAATATTTAATATCATAAACTTTTTGCAGGATTTTTTTTCCATAGAAGACCTACTTTTAGGAATTAAAAAACTTAAACCAGCATTCTACATCAGCTATTTGGCTAAGTATACATAACCAAGTAACCTCTCCTGGCCCAACAACCCTCCTCCCTCTAAATTTGATGGAAAGTTCATTCGCCCATGCTATGATCACCAGTAGAATAGACTTCCTCTTACCCATGCAGCCATTGCTCAATAAAGTAAATGTGGAGTGAGGGGAGGGGGGAGTTATAAATGTGGCAATAGTGTCAAAATCATGAATATCATGGGTGAATAAACTATCGCAACACAGTTCCTGTCTGCACTGGCACAGGGCAGCCTGGAGTATCCTGGCCCTAGAGCTGCCCTCATTTTTGACCATTGCAAAGGACCTCCATTCTGATGCCAAAATGCTGATCCCATGGTGCATCCTATTGAGCTACCGAGAGCATCCACCACCACCACCGGTCACTTTGCTCTGAGGTCAGAACAAGGCACCCAGCCTTAGTCAAATGATTGGATGCCTTGTTCTGACCTCAGAGTGAGTCAGTGGCAGTAGAGGTGGATGCATTAGGCAGCAGAGCATTTCAAACAATTGCACGGGGGGGGGGGGGCTTTTTTAATCTGGGGGATTAAAAGGGGGAAATTTTAAAATCCATGGTAAGGAGGTAAATAATGTAAAGACTGGTTGTATGATGTGCAGATTGGTTGCAGACTGCATGATGTGCAAATTGGTTACAGTGGATGCATTAGGCAGCAGAGCATTTTAGACAACTGCCCCTCCTCAGAATGGGAGGTTTTTGTTTTTTTAATTCTGGGGGACATTTTTAATCTATGGTGAAGGGGTAAAACCTGATTCTGGTGCTGAATGGACCATCCACCATCCAGTCCGTTCATACTAGTACTAGGGTTTGGTCCATGTGTCATTCCTACTGAGAGTTATAAACAAAACAAACATTTTATTTGGCCCATGCAGATGGGGCAACAGCCACAATTTGATACTGTTGCAACTATTGTAACTCCCCTTCCCACCTGCTTTACTGGCCATCAGCTACTTGAGGGAATGTCCGGGAAAGCTGCCAGCAACACTGACCGTAGCTGATAACAGAGCCTTTAGTTCAGTGGAAGTAAAGCAGACCCAGCAAAGAAGCAGTCCGAGGGCAGGTCAAGAATACGAGCCGAAGTCAGGATTCCAGAGATTCCAACGTTCCGAAAGTCAAGCCGAAGTCAGGATACCGGGAAACAGCGTAGTCAAACAGTCCAGGGTCAAAACAGCCAAGAGATAACGAAGTCCGGTCTGAGGTCAAGGTAACATAGAATCTAGATACTAGGAGCTAGCAGCAATCACGCCAAGGGATCATGCAATAAACTCTAGCAACCAGCATTAGTCTCTCTCCCACTTAAGTAAGGGAAACTCTCCCTCGTGCCACCTGAGGCTGGTTGGCTAATTGCCTCTCAGCAATCCTCTGTGATCTGCGTCTGCAAGAACTCTCGGCTCTTCTCTCTTTGTAAGAAGGCACCTGCAGGCAAGCTTCGTCTCCAGACTCACCACTAGGCTGTGGTACCGAAGGAAGCCTCTCTTTGGCACTAGGACCTGGTTGAATCTCCTCCTCTGGGGCTGGAGGATCACAGCTGGGATCTGGCAGGGCAGGAACAGCACCTGGCGTTGCCTCAATCAGCCCTTGCTCTGGAGGAGGCTCATCCTCCTCCTCATCCTCCGAGAGCTGATCTTGGCTGGCCATGACAGGGAAGGACATCCATGCTGCCAGTGATCAGAAGAAAGGTGAAATACATTTCTGTCAAGTTTAGGGTAGGTCAGGCCAGGAGAGGTTACTATGGTCTAAAACACACTGCAGAAATAATCCAGTTTGAGACTGTTTTAACTGCCTTGGCTAAGTGCTAGGAAATCCTGGGAACTGTAGTTTATTCTGGCACCAGAGCTCTCTGACAGAGAAGGCTAAATATCTCACAAAACTACAGTCCCCAGAATTCCTTAGCAGTGAGAGAAGGCAGTTAAAGTGGTCTGAAACTGGATTATTTCTGTAGTGTGTTTTAGACCTTAGTAAAGTATTAAGCACCAATGTAGAATATTGGCTACCATCTGTTTCATAGTTAAATGTGTCATATATCTACTAAAGGAGTTAGAAAAACAGTAAACATAAGCTGGTAAAATAGTGGTATTGTTTTACAAAATACACTAAGCATCAATGTTTACAAGGAAACTAATTTTTTTTCTCTTCATCTAGAAATTAGTCAGAAAGAACATGGTGACATGTGGTGTGTGTGTCGTGTGTGTTCATAAATTATTCTGTCAGGGAAGGGAATGAAACTCTATCAAAACTAAACAAATGAAGGACGTTGTATAATGGGCTCAGGTGGCATCCTGTCATGGGACAGACGGCATTGAACTATACATTTGTCAGCAAACTCCACCATGCCAGAACCCAAACTCACCTTTTCTTTGAAGAGCTCTTGAAAGGAGGTCGTGGCCTGGAAAAAGCTTGGGTTCCCTGTGGTGCCAAGTTCACTTTTGCTGTCCTAATTGAATTTTTGTGCTGAAAATAAATTTCCTTCTGAAGAACAAGGAAAGGATAGGACTAGTCCTGGCTGCCTTCCAGGTCTAGCTATTGCCATTTCAACATCATTCTGAGATTTAGATCCTAAAATGAATTATAAATAGGCCAATTTTGTTCTGCTTAATGGAGGACCATCTACAAGACAGGCCTGGGGAATTCCACTTGTGCCAGGTGGAATAATAGCCTAGGAGCATGTTTTCTAACAGGAAAATAGATTACGTCATGATTTTGAGCAAGACCAATATTCAAAGGGTCTGGCTCTCTTCTCATTTATACTATCTAGAACAAAACAAAGCATTTCCACAGAAGTCTGTGAAACACAGATTTAATACTCATATAAAGGAGATAATCCAGATAATAAATTTAAAATACCCACCCGTGTAGTTCAAGTTATAAACAATATTAAGTGAAGGGAAACTTAAGCCTAAATCTAATTGCTATTGCCAGCTTGAATCTGTGGGAAATTTTAAAATGATTTTTCATCATCCACTGATGCACTGTTTCTTTTCTAGTAGGGATTTGGTGTTTCATCACAACATGACTCATCGACATGGGGACAAGCCACTGCATAGATAGCTAAACTGGTCCTCAGATGCCATATGCCTGTCACCAGGGCTGTACTTACATGCCTCTTACAACCTGTTGGAGTAGCATTCAAGAATCAAGATTAACTCCCATGCCATGATAGGAGGACTCTATGGAAGAACAAAGGAATAGATTTTGTGGAACATCAAATAGATATTGGACTATCCTTGCAAGGGTAGAGGAAACTCTGCTGGGGGTTCATGCCAGTCCTGATATGCAAATTGGTCATCTGACCTGAGTAAAGGAGGAAAAGACTAATAAAACCATCTAGATTCTAGCCACTGTTCCAATTTTGGGGGGAGAGGTATATTTAGTTCACTTTCCCACAATGTTTTGATACATATGGTATCTTGATATGAATTGAACAAAATGAGATGATATATATGGGAGACTGAACCTTTACTATTTCCAACAGGATCATTGCATAAAATTTCAAAGGGAGTCATAGATCTCATTCTTTCCCCTTTCTTAAGTAAGCTAGAGGGAAAAGTTTTATTTGCTGAATTTGAAACCATGAGATCAGTAATGGGTCTAGAGTTGATGCTAAATCTTCAATTGATTTGAGTTTATTATTCTTAAAGAGGTCTTTAATTTGATAAATCCCTTTTTCTTCCCAACCTTTATATTGCCAAAATTTATCATCATGGAAAAAATTTGGATGATGTAAAAATGGACAATTAGGTGACAAATCTGGAAAGAGAATATCTTTCCATTTTTGCCAGATCTCAATGGTAGTTTTAAACCAAGGGTTGTTTAGTCCTTTAATCTCCTTTCCTGATACTTTTTTTAAAAAATTTACTGTGGAAAGTGTGTACATCTATATTGAGCTATTAATCATGCAGTCTTATGTATAAATTTACTTAGAGGTAAACCCAACTTTACTGAAGGAGACTTAGGCCTGAAACAGATGGGCAAAAAAAGCAAGTTTCTGGCTGGCTTCAAGGTGAGGCATTTGGATGACTCACATCCTCCTCCTCCTCCTCCTCCTACTCCATGGGATCCATGTGCAGCCTCACTTCCTTCCCCTTCTCTGCCCCGATAGGCCTACCTTAGAAGGAGTTCAGGGAGGAAGCAGAGAGGCAGGATGGAGGCGGATCCTTCTCCACCTCCCACCCCAGTGTGCCTCTGTCCTCCTGGAGAAGAAGGAGAGGCAGGAGCAGGCAGTGGATCTTTTGCCAGGAGGATGGAGGCATGCCCAGGTGGGTGGCAGAGAAGGATCCGGCCCCCTGGCCTGCTTCTCTCCTTCCACCCCAGCCTCCTCCTAAAGTAGGCCTACTGGGGCAGAGAAGGGCAAGGAGGCTGGGCAGTGCACAGATCCCACAGAGGAGGAGGAGGAGGAAGATGATGACCGGTGGAGAGGGCCAATGAGTCCTTACAGCAGTTGCTGCCGCCGGAGGCCCGCAAAGCCACCAGAATCCAGGCAGGCAGGCGGAGAAAAGGAGGGAAGGAGAAAGGAGGAGATGGAGAGGAAAAGGGAGGGAGGGAGGGAGGAATGACAGGACAGGCTGGGGAAGCCAGCCTGTCAAAGCAGGCATCCGATTCCTGAACCAGTTCCTGAAACTGGTGCAAACACAGTGGGAACCACTGTGTTTGCTGAACCAGTTTCAGGAGTCGGTTCCGGAATTGGATCTTAAGGTAAGTGGGAATGAGGTCCTGGATTTATTCTGAACATAAAGATAATAAATCCACTGATGGAAAACAAGCTATATTTTACTATGTAAGCTTTATAGTCTTTTTTAAAAAATATACACTTCGGCACATGTTGCTTTCACTGCAGTTTCACTTTCAGCTTGGTCTCCCCAGCATATGGTGTGGTGCTGTTTTGCCATTTTCAGTTCCTGTGAGAGCCATCTAAAACAGAATGAAATAGTACGGTACATTTGAGTTTATGATGTATTAAAGGGCTACACTGAAAGGTGGCCCTGCCAAGGAGGTGACTTTTTTATAGTCCCATTGCACTTTCCCCAGTGCTTCCTTCAGCTGGGTCAGGTCTTGGACATTCCCAATTACTTCTTCTTTAAGGTCAAGGATGGATTTATTGATGGAAATACTCAAGATACATTTACAGTAGTAATTGAGCCTCTCTCCAGTTTTACAAGGGTCTTCTGTGATAGGCTGCTACCAGAACCAAGCTATCTGCCCACAATCTTGAGCCTGGGGGGAATTATGCGATGTGATTAGTAGAATGTGGTTAACAAGTATCTAAAGTCTTATTTAAAATATTCATGCTAAGAAGGCAACTAATGCAGATTAACATTTCAGGAAGATGTATGGAAATGTAGAGGGTCATCCTAAAATGGAATAGTACAAAAATTGGGAAGTGGGTGTCACCAGTAAAATAACTTTTCTATTCTGTCCTTCTTGTGAGGCTTTTCCAATCTTAACCCATCAGTGACAGTTAAAATAATCTGGAATACTCTTTGAAATAATTTGTTTAATGTTGTGAGTATAGATTCTGGCCTTTGAGAAATATATCAGGTGCATGAAACATCTGGTCATGTTTTAATGGGATAGTTTGGAGCACCAAAAATTAAAATTGTTCCTTCACATGTGACGTGACATCAGAATAGGGAGTATTTTGGGGGATTAGTGCTTGTCAGCCTCTAGATGGTTTTGAGGTTTACCAGGTTATTGTCAGTAGATGGTGATATAGATATATGGTTTTGCCACTAAGCAAGAGGAAGAGATGGTGGTGTTATTTCAGAAAGGTATTATAGATGTACACTCTCTATCAGATTGGATGATGAGAAGGCCGATGAGCCTTGCTGTACTAAATGAGCTGATTAGGTCCTGTAATAAACTTTTCTCGGCATTAGGAGTGTGCTTTGGATTTGGATAAATCCATAATCCAGAACCAAATTAGTAGTGATTCAGGTTTATTTGGGAAATGTCCAAACCAAATAAACTCCCAGAACTGGGACAAACATTAATTTGAACAATTCAGAGGAGTGCAGACAGTATGTCTCTGAAATCTAATACACTTCTCCCAAGGCTCACCAGGCTGGCTCGAGAGGGGAGAGGCAAATCCACCTATTTTTGAGAATAACAGCTCTACTCAGGGGTGTCAGTAGGGGATGCGGGGGTGCACTGCATTGGGTAACACTTCAGGAGGGTGACTCCCAGTCATTCCTAAGGGGATATGCACATTTTATTTTTTATTTATTTATTTATTTGGAGTATTTATATCCCGCTCTTCAGTCAAAAAGGCTCTCAGAGCATCTTACAAATTGTTAACTAGACAGTTCCCTGCCCTCAGGCTTACAATCTAAAAAGACATGACACAAAAGGAGAAGGGAATAGTAGTGCTGAAGGAGATGAAGTCCAGCAGATCTTCTCTCCCTCTGAGGCCTGGACCATGGCAGATGGACTAGAGGGAGGGCCTGCCCCTCTCTCATTCTGAGACTGGAATATAATAATAATAACAATAATAATAAATTTTATTTGTGTTTCCCTGCCTCTCCCATAGGATCGAAGCGGGGTTACAGACTAATTAAAAACCATTACACAATCTCATAAAAACAGGATAAATAAACTCCAATATAAAATTCTACAAACTCTGTGGACAACATACAGCAGGGGTAAGCCAGGGAATCAAACCAGGGAATCGCATCGAAAATACTATTCATTCTACAGATGTTTTAAGTCTCTTTTTAAATGATTCCAGGGGGGTCATAAGACGGAGCTCCTCGGGAAGACTATTCCAGATCCGTGGGGCTACTACAGAAAAAGCCCTCTGGGATGTGGAGACATATCTGGAAGATGGTATTTCCAACAGGTTCTTCCCAGATGTTCTAAGTGTGCGGGGCGGATTATATGGGGAGATGCGATCCCTCAAGTCATGTAGGGCTTTATAGGTGATAACCAACACCTTGTATTGCGCTCGGAAGCAAATGGGCAGCCAGTGGAGATCTTTCAAAATAAGTGTTATATGGTCAAACCTGGATGCACTGGTAACCAATCTGGCTGCCATGTTTTGTTCTAACTGAAGCTTCAGGGCTTGGTACAAGGGTAGCCTCATGTAGAGCGCATTACAGAAATCTAAGCGAGAGGTTACAAGAGCATGTACCACAGTTTCAAGGTCCCTTTGGCCCAAGTAGGGTCGCAGGTGGCGTATCAACCGAAGTTGATAGCAAGGCCTATGGAATTTTGAGAACCCCAAACTCATTTATTTGTTGGACTTGGTGCGATTTCTTTGAATGCTATAGGTACAACTACAGATGATGCCCAATGTATCAAGCTAATGACACCACTGGGGGCTGCCTCTTGTAATGTCACCCTTGTGTCGTGGGGAAAAAGGGCTGAAACATATTGGTCCAAAGGGGCAGTGTGATGCTGCTCCTGAAAGAGCTGGGTGGAAGCCATGACAACCACACACCATGGCCCCGCTCTGGTTGTTTTCCAAAGCAAAGGAGCTATTCTGCCACTGCAGAGCCTTTTCAACACTCCTGAAGTGTGTGATGTATGAATGCCGTGCTGCTGGAGTGCCACAACAGTCAGGTGGGTGGTGTGAAGCTGGCTTTGGGATGACGTCGGGGTGTGTGTCATCCATATATCATGCCCCCACATCACCCTGAAGCTGGCATATTGTGCCAATCTATACTGGCCCATAGACTCACAGAGTTGGAAGAGACATCTAGACTATCTCTTTGCTAATTATGAAGTCCATCACTAAAGTATCCCAGAGAGGTAAACATCCAACTTTTATTTTAAAACCTCCAACAAATGAAACGTTTTTTTAAATAGAGGCTGGATGTCCACCCTTCAGGGATACATCTATGGGCCTGCTTCCAGTTACCTCACCAAGGGATGACTTCAGTCCCAGGTTTTCGCAGTGAAATTTCAGGGCCTGGGATGCAAACAGTGCAAACAGAGCTGGGACTCTTAAAAGTGTAAGAAAAGCTATAAAGCAGCAATTATGTGGTAGCACATTTAGTGATTCATGAGGTAGTGAATACTGAGACAACTCAATATTTCCCCACAATAACTAGTACCTTCTGCTGAACAGTGGCCATGGGTTTAGCTATAGTGAGGGTAAAATGAGGGCATTGCTCTCTCCCAAATAAGAATTCTGCTCTTCCTCTCTGCTGCAATTTTCCTCCAGTCCCTACATTTCTAGCATTATAGAGAGACCCGGAGAGAGAAACTGAAAATTATTCACACCTAGAACCCATTCCCATAGTAACTTTGCCTTCTTCTTAACTTTCAATGCCTAAACTCTATTTCTCAATGCTCAGGTGGAGTTTTAGGCTACTGCAATACTAGAAATTTAGTAAGTGAAAAAGATTGCATGAGGAGGGTAGAATTCTTATGTAGGCGGCAAAGGCCACCCCCACCCCCCTAGCTACACCCTTCACAATGTTTTGAGGAAAATTGAGAGAGGGAAGAGGCAGGGAAGAAATATTTTATAAAGAAATAAAAACAAAGTGGTATTCAGAACCTTTCACTTGCCTATTCATTTTGAATCGCAATATATTCCAGTTTAGGTCTTCTGAGATGTTCCATAAAGACTACTACTCTGTATTCCTGAAGCCATTTAGAAATCCATTTTATTACCATGACCAATCAGAAGGAGCCTAAGCATTCAATATAAAATTTAATACCTTTTGAAAATCCAACATTATCATTGTCTTCCAGATTTTCACTAAATTTTCTAATCCACCATTTTTAACCACAACTGCTTCAAAATGTTTTTAATAAACTAAAGGTCAAAGCCAATATCTAAGAAGAAAAGGGGGTGACTTTGTAGAAGATGCATCAAGTAGTCTTTAAAATATAGAATATACCAAAACAATGTGGATGTTTGTGATTCAACCACTTCACTATGAAGTGCAGCTAAAAATTCTATGTCAACTTAAAGCCAATCATCAAGTAAGAAGAAACTGCAAGCTACATTTTCCTCTGTGTTAATTCAATCCACAGCTCCTTTCCTCTCATAACCATTAGGCTGTATGCAAGCAAGGCAGAAGCACTGTCTCAGCAGTAAACTGGTGATTACATATTTTTATGAGGCTTGATGGCGCATTAATTGATTTTATTGCAAATTATTGCATTTGCATAATGATGTGAATCAGAATTAGGATTGCCAAGCAGAAAGTTATAAAAGTTGATGTTCAGGAAGGAGAAAAGTCTTATTCTAAAGAAATCAAACCCAAAGAGCCCATTTTCTTGCTCACATGTATCTCCTCCAATTTTCAGCCAGAACATTATCTTGCATCATTCCCAAAGCAAGTTGGTAACAAAAAATATCCAAATGTATATATGCTAACGAATTATTCTCCATTTCAAAGATTGGCTTCAGACTTTAAAACTGAAAACTCTGCTCATTCTGACAGTGTAATAGAAAAGTATTCCCTGATGTGGAACTGTGGCTGATAATATGGTACTGTTTATAGCAAAAGGAAAAGCAACATTTGTACCTGATAAATGATTTCCTAGGGAAAAAAATACCATTGCCTTACTACTTTACATATTTGTGTATGCATACAGTGCAATACATGTGCCATAATGTTTTGAAAGATGTGAAAGATGTGTCATTTTTACTGCTTTTTTTAACCTCTACAGAAATATATTTTCTTAACATAGCATTATATGCCTTTATCCAGCAAATGGTGAACACTGCAAAAGATTGCACTCCTGCTTACTGCATGTGCTGACCATATCAAGGGAAGTTCTCTATTTGAATTGCTGTCAGAGAGGAGTCATCTCTCCCGAGTGTGTTCTGTTCAAAGTCTGGTTTTAAGATCCATAAGAAAGAAGGGAAGAGCTGTTCCAAGGATATCATATTGAGCACATCCACACAGGGAAGAACATTACAAGAGTCATACTGGATCAGACCAAAGGCCACCCAAGGCCAGTACTCTGTTCCCCAAGTGTCCAACCAGGCAAGCAGTGAAGCAGAGTGTGAGTGCAATAGCACCCTCACACTCATTCATTTATTGATTCATTCAATTTGTAGCCTGCTTTTCTCCCAATATGGGACCCCACGGAGCTTGCAATATAAAATATCTATCTATCTCTATCTATCTATCTATCTATCTATCTATCTATCTACCTATCTATCTATCTGTCTGTCTATCTATCTAATGTCCTACCCTTCAATTAAAAGAAGGTACACTCAAAAATCTATTATACAGAAGTTTTTAAAAACTAATAGAACAAAAAATGCACAAAGTTAAAACAGTTTAAAACATGTCTAAACATAATTTAAAAGATAAAACATAAAAGAGATGTTAAACAGTGGAACATGGTGCCTTGGAGAGTGGTGGAGTCTCCTTCTTTGGAGTTTTTAAAACAGAGGCTGGATGGCCATCTGTCAAAAGTGCTTGGATTGTGTGTTTCGGCATGGCAGGGGGTTGGACTGGATGACCCTTGTGGCCTCTTCCAACTCTGTGATTCTATAATTCTAAGAGAAGGCTGCTAAAGGAAGGTCACCTTCCTACAGCAGATGGAGAGAGACCTCGTTTTATGTCCCATCACAACCAAAACAGGCTGGTTCTTAGTCTTACCTTGACCTCATATGAGTTTGGCTAATTGAATTTTCACATAGAACTGATAATGGTATACTATACAGACATACACTAGTGATATACTCTGCATTAGCAGAGACCTTGGCAAGGAATCCAGGTTTCAAATCAAGATTGATAAGAAGTTAGTCAGGAATTACCGTGGACCCATCCCATACGTGGGGGATCCGTTCCACAGCATTCCCACCATCTAATAAACTGATTTTTTTTCATTTATCCGGATTTCAGAAAGACATTAAGGTCCCTCATGATATTTGATTAGCAAACTGAATAAATATGGAATAGAATAAAACACCATTAAATGGATCCATAATTGGTTGGAAAATCAGGCTCAAAAGGTTGTCATCAGTAGCTGTGCTTCAAATTGGATGGAGGTCTCAAGTGGAGTGCCACAGACCTCTGTCCTAGGGCTGACAGTTCAATATTTTTATTAATGATTTAAATGGGATGGAAGGAATCATTACCAAATTTGCAGATGATATAAAACTGGGAGGGGTGGCTGACACATTGAAAGACAGGAATAGAATTCAAAAGGACCTTGATAAACTAGAAAAACTAGAAAATAAAATTCTATCCAAATCATCATGTATTAATATTTAAATGTAAAAAAGAAAAGTTATTTCCTCATTATTACACACATTAATTACAGATAAGTATTGTTACTTAAAAAGCATTATTTCTAAGATCTGTTGATGTGCTGAAGAATGCTGAAATCAAAGTATCATAAA
>NC_056523.1:101226787-101283374 GCF_019175285.1 Sceloporus undulatus
CCCCCCCCCGCCCACCTAACCTGGTCTGGTCCTTCACTGAAAACCCGGCACGGAGGGCCTGCCCCCACACAGCATCTCCCTCAGGCCCAAGCCAGGTTTCAGTAATGCAAGCCAGGTCACAGTTACTATCTTCCAGCAGATCGTGGATAATGTGGGTCTTGTTGTTAATTGACCTGGCATTGCACAGGAGCAGAGACAGGGTTTGTGGCACGGTTGCCAAAACAACTACTGTAAACTTTAATTCCAATTGCTACAATGCTGAATAAAAATAATTAAATGAAACTCTTTGAGGAAATGTGCAGTCAAAGGCTTTCACGGCTGGTGCCCATAGTTTTGTGTGGGTTTTCCGGGCTATGTGGCTGCATTCTGGAAGAATTTATTCCTGATGTTTTTCCTGCATCTGTGGCTGGCATCTGAAGTCAGGAATAAATTTTTCCAGAACGCATCCTCATAGCCTGGAAAACCCACAAAAAATCTTTGAGGAAAATCCTACTGACTTGATTCTACTGACCTTTGAGGAAAATTCTATTGACCTGATCCTGCAGCATGTTAGAAATGAGTCAGATGCGCGGAATTCAAATTCCTAATCTATCACAAAACAAGATGATCTTGTAAAAATATCTTACAAGTTTCATGTGATTGTGTATTATTCTCTAAAGTCTGGTGGTATTCCTATTTTTCTAAGAAATATCCCATTGAATCCCCCCAAAAAAAGGGGGGGATATAATTTCTTGGTTTTTATTTTTTTTTTAAATGTGAATTCAGTTTGGCCTCTACATTTGCAGGCCTGACTTTTGTGAATTTGACTATTCTTGGACTTGATTACTATGTTCTCTCTAGAATTTCTAGGTCCTGCAGTGCAACTCTGCAAGAAGTCACTCTCATGTGGGTCCTGTGCTCCTAACCCCAGCAAATATGGAAGGCCTGCTGTAAGTTTAATTTAAGTCTGAAGGAAAATGTTGGTTCAGAAAGGGGAAATTTGTAAACATGCAGAGGAAACTCTGGTGAAAAGATCTGTTTGGCTGGGGGTGAGAAGTGAAAGTTTTGTTGGCATGATTATTGTTGTTGTTGTAAATTGCTCCCAAGTCAATCTCAACTCATGACAAACCTGTGGATGAGACATCTCCAAGTCCTCCTATCCTCCACTGCTCTGCTTAAGTCTTGTAGATTCATGTTCGTAAGTTCCTTATGTTATGTGGTCTTCCTCTCTTTCTTCTGCCTTCAGCCTTTCTTAGCATTGTCTTTTATAATGGGTTATTCCTTCTGATGATGTGCCCAAAGTATGACAGCCTCGGTTTCATCATCTTGGCTCCCAGAGAGTCCCGGCTTGATCTGTTCTAGGACCATTGTTTGTTTTTAGGCTGTCCATGGCACTCTCCTCCAGCACTATATCTCTAACAGGTTTATTTTCTTCCTATTTGCTTTCTTCACTGATTAAGGTTTCCCAAAGCAAACTGAGAGCTGTGTCATAATTCCCACATAATTTGGAGTTCACACATTCTGTTCTTTAAATCATAACCATACCCCTAACATAGCATAACAAAAAGCATCCCTTCCTATTTTCATATCTCCTATCATATTCTGGACTCAGCCATGTTCCTTCACCAAATGTGACCTTGGTGAATTAACTGTCCAACATGTTTTTCAATATTTTTCTACCTTCATATCCATACAAAACATTTGCTATGCAGTAGCCCACCATCTGCTGTGTTATTAATGTGTCTGTTGTAGAAAGAGGAGGTATAGCTACAAAAGAACTGATGTGTCCCTTTCATACATCTGCAAGGACATTTTTATCAATTTCTATGACTATTCAGACTAAGATAGGCTGCATACTTGAACTTAAAACACAAGACTTTCATCATGTACGATAGACTCCTTTTTCTCCTTTACTACTCTCTCCCATACATAATTTTAAGAGATGGCTCCCTAGCAAAATTATAGAACTGTTAACCAGTAGTGAGTATGACTAATATGAGAGAAAATCACTGGGCAACGGAAGATTTAGAGTGGAAAAAGAGATGTCTTTGGGGAAAAGGAAAGCCATTTCTCCTCAGAGGAAAATTGTGAAATTGATTTATAAACTATTGGTACTTCCAGCTTTGAAGATTTTTTGAGTGCTAAAATATTTAAAGACAGCCCTTGGAGTTTTATTAACAGTTTAAACTTGATCTTCACTGTCAACTAGGCCTGGTGCTGGATATTCTCTACTAAGGCGGTTGCTGTGACCTTAAAGAAACTGCCAAATTCTTTTGTTGTGTTTCCCACACCCGACTCGCAGAAATATCTTCTTCAGGCCCAAATAAAAAGGTAGATGAGCTGGCAGCACCCAGCATGGATCTCTTCTCTCTGACAACACTTGTCTGGTTTTCCAAAACTGGTAAGACAAAGAGAGGGTTATACCTCCACCTCAGGGCCTCCCTCTGCCTTCTGTGTGATACTTGGGACTTTCTGGCATCTGGATAAGTAAGCCAGCCCTTTTCATGTACAAATGGTTTAGTCCTTACCAAATTTATTGGTGTCTTCAAGCAATGTCTCTCAACCATGGTGCTCTGTGCAAGCAAGTTTGTGGCACATTCATTCAGAAACAAAATGTGACATTGAATAAAGAATTTTGACTGTGCCCCATCATTCACTGACTCACTCCTGTGGATATCACACTCACTCATGTGGAGATCTACAATGTATGTATGGGGGGGGGGGATTGGTGGAGTGCATGAGTATAGCCCAGTTCTGGTGCAGAACATGCCTGACATGGTCCAGACTTCCCACATAAGAACCAGGGTTTGGGACATGCATCGTCCAAATAGGATAACAGCAGAACAAGGAGGAAATGGGCCTTTTGGACCCTGCAGACAAGGCCATAGATGGATATTCTTAGGGAGCATTCAACCTCTTTTTTCCATCTCCTCTTTGTTATCTCATTTCTGCAAAAGTGTTCTGCTCTTTCCTGTCTCTGCTTAGCTTTGTGCCATCGGAGAGCTTTCCTATCTCTAATGGAGTTCCTATAATAAAACTTTAGTTTGTTTTTTGTAGCTACTGCTGTAATTGCTTTTCAGTTATAACAGGTAATCCTTACATGCATGCAGCCTCTATCAGAAGTGGGCCATCCATTAAGTGGATCCAGGTTTGTGCCCCACTAAAACTGTATAAACTGTAGCCAGTAAGAGTCTGCAAACCAATTATGAGTGGCTATTACTTTCCCCTATCCCTTACCCTAATAGGAGCTACAGATACAACTAGGAATCAGTACAGGTGAGAAATTGTTACATAAGTATTTGTCATCTGGGGAAACAACTGGCCACTATCCCAATTGTGTCTCTCCCTATTCTTTAGCATGGGATTTGCTTTCGCTGTAACAAGGCAAGAGCCATTTGACTACTCTTCTTGGATTATTTTCTACCAGGTCATCTTCTGCCTTTTTATTTGTGCCTGAAGAAGGTATTTGTGTATAGATTGAACATCTGCTGGTCTCCTTTATTAACATCAAATTGATCTCGTATAAACCATTTGGGAACCTATCTGTGCATCTTAATTATTGATAGTTCTGTATCTTGGCACCTCCAATTAATTCAGTTAGCAAGAACACCAGCAGAACAATCAGCATTCTTAAATAATGTAAAAACATAATAGAGCTGGATGATTTTTGGAAAGAATCATTTCAGATTTCTGGTCTGCATGACCTCATTATCAGTGCATCTGATTAACACAAGAGCACTGAATTCTCACTGTAAAGGCTCCAAGTGTTTAATAACAACAACAACAACAACAATAATAATAATAATAAATTTATTGTTGTTTAAAAATATAATCTCTAAGTACATTTTCAATAACCATTGGCCTAATTTTAGCAGAAGAAATGGGTTATATTCTTAAATATCTACTCACAAGTACATTCCATTGAAGTTAATGAGATCTATTTAGGACGCAAGCTTTATTATGCGGTGCTCAATATAAATGATTTCCATTCCCTATCGCAGAAAAGCAAAGAGCAGATTAGATCCTTAGCAACTAAATAGGCCAGCTATCATTGTTGTCATTAAGGTAAGATTTTCATCTAAATATCAGTGTTTAATCCAGACATTAAGTAAATAACGAAAGTGGGAACTCATTGAATTTCATTCTACATGTATCTGGAACCAATAAGATCTATTCACTTGAGAAACAACTTCACACATGTAAGAGCACTAAGTCTTTTATCCAATACATGTTTTCTTTCAAATATTGGCATTAAATTGTTGTTATTATTATTATTATTATTATTATTATTATTATTATTACCCTGCTCTTCAGCCAAAAGGCTATCAGAGCAGCTTACAAATTGATAATTAGACATATCCCTGCTCTCAGGCTTACAATCTAAAGAGACAAGACACAAAAGGAGAAGAGAATGGCAATGGGGAAGAGGGAAAGTTGAGCAGATCTTCTCTCCCTAGGAGGCCTGGACCACAGCAGATGGACTGGAGGGAGGGCTCTTCTTCTTACTCTGATCAGGGCCAATGGAGCTGGCCTGCCTTTCTCTCCCTCTGGATGGTGGATAGAGGGAGGTCTTCTTCTTCCAGGTAAGCCCCGCTGAAGATGCAGACTGGAAAGGAATCCCAAATTTGCCTTGAATCCTGCTGATAGCTACAATGTGGCCTTTTCTCCTCTTGATCATGGAAGGGAGAAGCGCTTTGGTCAATGCAGTTGGGCCAAAGTAGTTAGTTTCCATCACTTTTCAGTCTACCTCTACCACCATATCCACAATGGTGCCTTGGGCCTGTTACAGACTGCCAAAATAAAGCTGCTTCGAGTCTCTTTGGAGGTATGCTATTTAAATGATGCATGGGTCCTAAGAGTCCGGAGGTTGCGCCAAAGCCACACTCCATTCCTAAGCACCGGCGTGCAGCTTTTGGTGCAGCTTCCGGATTCTTAGGATGCATGCATCATTTAAATAGCATACCTCCAAAGAGACCCGAAGCAGCTTTATTTTGGCAGTCTGTAACAGGCCATAGTAACTGATCCCAACATTGTTGATCAAGACATCCACGTGATCCATACACTTCAAAATCTCGTCAGCAGCACTGACTACTGCTTTGATGTCTGAGAGGTCAAAGATCATGGTGTGATGTTTATAGGGATTTTCTTTGGGTGGTCAGCACTAGTAGAGAGCTCCCGCAGACAATCCTGAAGCCTCTCCCCATTCCTGCCACACAGGCCAGTTTTGACCCACAGCATGGAAAGCTTTGGCACACTCTTTCCTGAGTCCTGAAGTTGCTCTCGTGATAACCACCAGGGACGTAGGCAAGGGGGGGGGGTCTTGGGGGGCAGACCCCCCCCCCCCCCCCCGAAAAAAAAAAGGTGGGTGCTGCTGCACCGCTGCCCTCAAGCCCCATTATAATGGTGGGACTTAGGCTGGCCCCCCCCCCCCCTTCCCAAAATCCTAGCTACATCCTTGTCACCACCACCACATCCTTGAAATAGGTCTTCACTCACATTCACTGGAGCAGCCAGAAGAAACCAAAGATCACTGTAGTGAGACTCATAAGCCTTGGTTTCTGGCCAATTCGTCTGGCAACCACAGTCACCATGACCACACACCCGGAAACGGCTTGATCTCTTCCTCCCGCCTCCTCTCCGCTGGACCAATTGGTTAGAGGTAAGAATCCTGAAATCTTCTTGAAGTCAAGCTCCCAACATTCTCCATCATTGTCTATCCTGGTTTGGCATCATAGGACTTTTAGCCACACAATTCCTATCCGTAGTGAATTCTATTGCTGAAAGACGGGATATCTTCAGTCAATAGTATTCTTTCTAAAACTCTAATAAAGAATAATAACTAGGTTGTTATGCTAATGTTCTGTACCTCTTCAAAAATACTTCTTCATGGCAATTCAGCTCTTTAAGGAAACCTGGTTCCATGTATCATTTGCAAAGTTAGGGTGAATCCACACTGTAAAAATAATGCAGTTTGACCCAACTGTAACTGCCATGGCTCAATACAGAATTCTGGGATTTGTAGTTTTGTGAGGAACCAGCACATTTTGATAGAGAAGGCTAAAGACCTTGTAAAACTACAAATCCCAGGATTACATAGGATGGAGCTTCAGCACTTAAAGTTGTGTCAAAGTGCATTATTTCTACAGCGTAGATGCAGCTTTAGAGGGGGGAAATTGTCCAAATCCACTCATTGCCCAACATAATTTTTTAAAAAATAAAATAAATCAGAAACTAGCATTATGATGTGATTCCAAATTATGTTATTTGCTTTGTGCTATGCATTTAAATGCAATAGATAACACGATATCACTCACATATAATATATTTCTCAACAAATATATTCAGATGTTTGGGACTTTTGCCATAATTTGTATTATCTTATTTATAATAAGACCTGTGTGTATTTAAGATAGCTCAAATTTTAGACAGGAGAGAAAGATCTGTAGTGCTGTATTAAAAAGAAAACTGGACCTTTAATTACGAAGAGAGATAATTTTGTCAGTTTTGGAAGCAGCTGCTTTCCTAACCTCCCTGGGCCTAAGCTAAACTCTAGCAACTTAACATTTCTTAGAACAACATTGTTCTAAGAGTATTTTGGAGCCAGGGAGGTTAGGAAAGCAACATTGTTCTAAGAAAAAGAAATTCCTAGCAAAAGCTTTTGTAGACTAAAATGGACTGAAATCCATGGAAGCTTATGCTAAAAATTTCTTTTTCTTGGTTTCAAAGGGGCTACAAGATTCTCCTATATCTTTTTATGCTGAAACAAAAGAACACAGCTATGTCTTTGAATATATTGATCTGCTTTCAGAAACCCCAGACTCAGAACCAACTGCTTCCTTTAGAAGTTATTGTACCACAGCTGCACCTACCTAAGACCTCCAAATCTCAGGTTTATACTTCTTAACTAGCCTTCTCTGCTAGATTCCTCCACCATATAGACGTATATGTTAGTATATGTTTTGAATGTTGCCATCTATTATTCTTGCAGTTCATTTAAATCATGGATTTATAACTTTATTGTGATACACCTAATAGAAAAATGCTTTGTTTATAGATTTAAATAAAGTCATGACAAATAATGCTTCTCTGGGTATAACTTTTTGCATGAGCATTCCAATTGTGGACAACAATATCATAGCTAATTATATTAATCCACATATTGAATAAATCCCACCTATGGTCAATGTTTACAGATTTGTTCATGGCTGAGCAGGGAATTGAATCCTGTTCTCCATAGTCTAGCACTCAAACCACTACACCCCACTGGCTCTCTTATATAGCAGGGGTATTTAAAGTGAGAGTTGTTGTAGTCATAGGTGGTTTGAAGTAGACTGTCAGTAAATATGTCCTGTTTTTTGCTTTGCAAAATATAGTAACTCTATAAGAAGTTACCAACATTCACAAATTTCTTTGTAAATGGGAGGGTACAGCGTTTTTTAAAATGAATATTACAAAAAGAGGGACTAACACATTAACCGTTTATAAAAGGAAGTGATAGTGAACTGAGCAGGGCCTATTCCCATGTAAATGAGTTTAGAATTGCAGCTCAACCCTTCCTGCAGTACTGGAGGTGTTGGGACAAATGTACCACAAAAGCTGTGATGTCCTGCTAGATGCAACTATTTTACCCACTGCACCCCATAAAGCATATTCTAGGGTGACCAAGCAGCAAAGCAGCCTAAAAGAACCAATCTCCAAACAATTTTTAATGCATGTTTCTGGAGTCTAGAGAAGAGGCAGAAGGATGACAGGCAGTAAACCAGTGGCAGTAAATCCATACAAACATAAAAATAAGTCCATGGCATAAATACCTTGAGCACACACAATGAGTCTGTGGCTTATTGTAAATCCCCATTTACAGAAGTTGTAAGAAAAGTTCTCTACCATGCTGTATGCTGGGATTTCACCTGGAAATAGGTTTAGGAACAGCTGGTTCAGCCAAAAGAGATTTACATAGCAGTGTTCTCTATATACTTGCTTTCAAAATGTCCTGTAGTTGTGATCTAGTATTTTTAAGAAATGACAATTTCCAAGCAATTGCCTGCAGCTTCACTACTGGGCATGGAAGTGATTAAGCCTTGTGTTGTTGCCTCTGCATGAACCATCAAAACAAGAACTGAGGAAAAATAATTTCTGATGCTTAGTCTTGAAGGATTAGAAATCAAAAGACAGTCTTTGCATGACAAAAGAAGAGCTGGCAGCTGAGTCCAAGAGCTGGAATGTCATATTATTGTACAAATGGAAGTGTGATTTGCCTTGACTGTCTGAGGAGCAAAGGATAATTGTCATACAATATTAATACCAAAGTTACAAATAAGCTACTATAATGATGTGGGTTGATTAAGATGAGGTGGGGAGAGACCTGGCATAATCTGTTGGAAAAGCTCAGCAAGATGATTATGGATATCTCTGGTTTTTAAGAAATGATCAACTTAATACTATTGCAGTATCTTCACATCTTAGATAATAAGATGTTTTTCACTGTGAAAGAGAGTTGGGTATTTAGACTAGCACATGAACACTTTCTCATCTCCCTTTGTGAGTTCTGAGAAACTAAAATGAGGGGGAAAGCAGATGCTGCTGGCTTTACTGAAACTCGGCGCTTTGGTACAGCTTTGTTTCAACTAACACATACATAAGGAAAAGAGTATTTTGGAGCCAGATTTTGCCGAAGAAGCTTTTCAGGAATAAACAGCAACTGTTTATCATTAGAAGGGTGTTCTGCATGCTAAAGCCAGCAGCAACTGCAGGTGATTGCCTTATAGCTATACAGAGACATCATTCAGCATTAGCCACTGAGGTCTGACCTCAATCCATGGCTAATAAAGACATAGGCAATTGCTGCTTAAGCTCTTCCATTTTTAACCATTGCTAATTCATTCAAGATCATCATAGCAGAAAAGGATACCCTTCGACAGAATTATTCAGGAAAGTACACTCATTATGTGGAGTGTTCCTTCTTCTAGAACCAAAATGCTCCCACTTACAGACTAGAGGGAGGTCTTAGCACATACTAGAAAATCCCAAGGTTTGAGGAAGCACAAAAATAACTGTTCAGAAAAGATTGAAAGGGCAACACCCACCCCCAAAAACAACACAGTGAACCACAGAATGCTGGCTGTTGAGAGGTGGAAAAGAAAAAATTGTGTGAGGGCAGAATATAGTATCTGGAAAAGATTGCACTATACATCATTTTAAAGGAATTTTCAAAGAGAAAGCCATGTTTGTCTGTGTCAGCATTTTTTTAAAGGTGAAGACAAAGGCTCTGTACAGACTGGCCTGAAAGGCTGGCTGGAGGGCAGAGTTGGGGCATAGCATCTACATGGCACACAGGGCAGCGTCACAGCACTCCTCCAGCACAGCATCTGCACGATGCAGTGCTGAAACAGCACCATAAAGCCATGGTGCCATGGCTATGGTGCCTTTTCCAGAGTGCAAAAAAGAGTTGCTTTTTACAGCTCCTTTTTGCACCCTGGAAAGGCCAGATCAGGGCTATGGCATGCAGTTGCCAGGTCCCAATCTGGCTTTAAAAGGGACAACTGGAGGCCGCCCCTTCGGGGATGTGTGCACAGCCCATAAGTCAGATAAAATTGGCTAATTTTAGCATGAGCTTCCATCCACTTGTTCAGATGGACTGATGGAATGTCATATTCAAGTCTCAGATATTTCAGCACAGTAGTACATCATCTTAAAATGCTTTGTATGGCTCCAAAGTGGTATTTCCCCAAAATTTTTCAGAAGGAATAGGATAACACAGTGTCAGCAGGTTCTTGTATTCCATCCACAGTGGAACAGAGAGTTAATTATGGAGGCTTCTTCCTCTGTATGGGCCCTATTGTGTACTTCTTCTAGGGTATCCTATTCACACAGATGCTACCACAGATGCTGCTGGTTTCTACGACTCAAGTCATCCAATTACCAGTGAACCAAGCCCTTCCTGTGGTGGAAAAGTGGGCAGACATGTTTTCCATAATCCCAAACATACCTTAAATAGTAAAACACATATTTTGTACATTATATACATGAGTGTTTGTATGACTATTTTGCATACAGGAAGTGGTCTGGAAAGGGAAATATCTCATTGTGCTTCAAGATATACTTTAACTTCTCTTTCCTAGAGAAATTCAGATTGGTAATATTCTCATGTTTCCCTGGGATGTTTACTATGGATCTCAGCAGCTGGGTCTTGGGTTAAATATAGACCATCTCATTACAGATCTTCAGAATCCAGAACTTTATAAAAGTAATATCTGTTGGCTGACTAGCAAAGTGGGAAACCTGAGTGTATTGGTCCAGGTAACTGAAAATATAGCTCAGGACATATTTTGCCCAAAGGCTGCCAGTGGGCAATTCCCCTTGAAATCTTAGAAAAATCTGTTAGTTTTGAAGTCATGGGAGTGAGAAATACAAAAGATTTTTTTTTCATGCCATTTTTAAAAGTATACCTCAGGTATATAATTTTACTGAGCCATCCCTCATACATTTATCTATGTAAAATATCCTTCACTACTAATTGGAGTCTCCCAATGAGCTTCCAAACAAAGCCAACAAAGAAAAAATTATTAAATGTCCAAAGATCAATTAAAAACTTAATCAGGCAACAGCAGATAAAGAGTTTGTGGCTCGTATAAGCAAATGAGCAGTCCAAATCACACTTTGTATTCTATAATATGACATTTTGTTTGGCCCGGAGTTTATGGTTTTAGTAGAAGTGTGGTTCAGGCTTTATTTAATAATAAAAATTCATAGGCCTTGTCATGGCGATGGGTCAAGGAAAGCTTTCTGTACTGTGATGGTATGGAGGGGTGGAGGAATGGAATTCCAGTGCGAAAAGATAAGCTGTATCCAGTTCATCCCGGCAGCAGGAGATTGGATAAACAACTTGGTAGTTGGTAACCTTTTCCCCTTTCCTTAGTGCAGGCACTGTAGGATAGAATATGACATAGTATATGTTAAGTTGGTAGAAAAAAGCAACAATATATAAGATAGTGTAGATAAAAGGAGTTTTGCCTCGCAGACAACCATGTAGCCCTGCATGGACACTGTGTGTGAGTGCTCCCGCCATGGCATGCTACCGAGCAGAGATTCTGTATGGGTTTTTTTTCCCTTTTGATAGGTTAACGTGTGTGAAGCTAGAGTTTTCCTTTTCTTTTATGTTATTTGCATTTAGTTGTTTTGCTTTCCTTTCATTCTTTATATTAACTTGCTGGGGATTGAAGGGTGGAATTATAAATTTATGCTTTTTACTCTTCTTTACCTCACTTTCTCGAATCCAGAACTGTGTGCTCATTCCATTACCTTCGTATCTGAACCCACACTTGGCAGCTAGAATCAGGCCGTGAATGTTACACTTGGCAGCTAATTGTTGGGCTGTGAGTGTGCACTTGACCGCCAAGGTTGTGAATGTTGTACTTGACAGCTAGTGGTTGAGCTATGAGTGTGTGCACTAGGGCCAGGCTTAGGCTGCGAGTGTTACACATTTGAAAACAATAAGCACTGACTAAGATATACATACTTAAGGGCACTTAAATATCACCCCTTTTAATCCCAAAGATTAAAAAGATAAGGACTTCTCTGCTGCTATACTAGCAAGACTTTGACCTCAAAAATCTCTAGCAAATGCCTGAAGTATTTTATGTGCTGCAAACCACCCTTCCCACCCTTTCCTACTCCACCCCTACCCCCAAAATTGTTGTTTAAGTAATTTCATTGAAAGTGTACACAAACTAGGAATTAAATCAGCATTTTTCAGTGAGAGAAATATGCCTACTGCAAACAGTTTCTCAACACTACATTGCTACTATACATGAAAGCAAAACCAGGATATTCATAATGACTGCAGCAATGCAATTTTGAATCTTGGGTAATGGCTTCTTGATTGCACAACACTGAGCTGACAAGTGACTGTGTTAGCCCATTGAAAGCACACACATCTACAGAGTGCATTATCCGGAGATAAAAACAACACAGAGTACTAAATAGTGTACCCTCTGGCAATCAAAGCCTAGCTCCATTTTACACAAAGGGAAATGAAATAGCTCTTTATTTTAAAACATTCCAGGTTTAATTCATTTTTAGGATGTCTACAGATCTTACAAGTGCACAGAACAGTACTGATCAATGCAGCCTGAGAGTATTGTGCATTATGCACTGATTCCGTGAAATAGGCCTCCACAGAGCCACATTTCAAGCAACTTAAATAATTATGTTGCCCATTCCACAATTCTACTAGAAAGCCCTGGCTTTGTTTTCATAGAATCATAGAATCATAGAATCGTAGAGTTGGAAGAGACCACCAGGGCCATCCAGTCCAACCCCCTGCCATGCAGGAAATCCAAATCAAAGCATCCCTGACAGATGGCCATCCAGCCTCTGTTTAAAGACCTCCAAGGAAGGAGACTCTATCACCCTCCGAGGGAGTGCATTCCACTGTCGAACAGCCCTTACTGTCAGGAAGTTCCTCCTAATGTTCAGGTGGAATCTCTTTTCCTGTAGCTTGCATCCATTGTTCCGGGTCCTGTTCTCTGGAGCAACAGAAAACAAGCTTGCTCCCTCTTCAATATGACATCCTTTCAAATATTTAAACAGGGCTATCATATCACCTCTTAACCTTCTTTTCTCCAGGCTAAACATCCCCAGCTCCCTAAATCGTTCCTCATAGGGCATGGTTTCCAGACCCTTCACCATTTTTGTCGCCCTACTTTGGACACGCTCCAGTTTCTCAATGTCCTTTCTGAATTGTGGCGCCCAGAACTGGACACAATATTCTAGGTGGGGCCTGACCAAAGCAGAATACAGTGGCACTATTACTTCTCTTGATCTAGACACTATACTTCTATTGATGCAGCCTAAAATAGCATTGGCCTTTTTAGCTGCCGCATCACACTGTTCACTCATGTTCAACTTGTGGTCTACTTGGACTCCTAGATCCCTTTCACACGTAGTTTCATTCAGCCAGGTGTCACCCATCCTATATCTGTGCATTTTATTTTTTCCGCCCTAAGTGCAATACCTTACATTTCTCCGTGTTGAATTTCATTTTGTTAGCTTTGGCCCAGCTTTCTAGTCTATTCAGGTCATTTTGAATCTTGATCCTGTCCTCTGGGGTATTAGCTATTCCCCCTAATTTGGTATCATCTGCAAATTTGATAAGTATGCTCCCAATTCTGTCATCCAGGTCATTGATAAAGATGTTGAATAGCACTGGGCCCAGGAGAGAGCTCTGTGGGACCCCACTGGTCACTTCTCTCCAGGATGAAAAGGAGCCATTGTTGAGCACCCTTTGGATTCGGTCGGTCAACCAATTACAGATCCATTTAACAGTACCTTTGTCTAGCCCACATTTTACAAGCTTGTTTGCAAGAATGTCATGGGAAACCTTGTCAAAGGCCTTAGTGAAATCAAGATATACTATATCCACAGCATTCCCTTCATCTACCAAGGTGGTAATTTTATCAAAGAAAGAGATTAGGTTTGTCTGGCATGACTTGTTTCTCTGAAACCCATGTTGACTTTTTGTGATTATGGCATTGCCTTCTAGATGTTCACAGACTCTCTGTTTAATGATCTGCTCCAGAATCTTTCCTAGTACTGATGTCAGACTAACTAACTTGGTCTAAGACTACAATCCAGAAGTAAAGAACATGTGGCCTGCAACTTTAAATAGCTGTAGCCAGTAGTGAGGGAGGGTGGGAATTGCAGTCCAATAACCAGAGGGCTATGTGTTTTGCGGCTCCTTTTTACACTGGGTTGGGGGCATGGCGTGCAGTTGCCGCATCCCCAATCCAACGCTTACAGGGGCAGCATAGACCCACCCTGGGTTGTCTGTATGACCCCTTTGTCAATATCTGATCATCAATTATTCCTATTATCTCTACATGGCTAAAGCACACTGTCTACAAATTATTTGAAGTAGCATCTATGCTGGAAATTTGTCTATCATGGCACTTTATACTGTTTTAAATACAGTAACAATCTTCTACTGATGCAGCCATCCTGATCTTTTCAATCTTGTTTTTCCTAGCTGTCCTACACGAAATCAATGGAACTGTTGGAGTTAGCACCTTTGCATTCCTATTCTCTCTGGTTATTAGACTGCATGTTTCTCCCTGGGAGTTTAGGCACAACAAGTTTATGGTTACTTCCTGGTAGTATTAGTACCCATATTCTTCCTGCATCACATAGCCTTTCTTTACTCTCAGGAGTCTCATCTGCTCTGCTTGCTTGTCCTCCATGAAGCATGTGTGCTAAGAACTCTTTCAAGCGGACATGCTCCAATTCTCATGATGTCTTATTTACCTCAAGACAATGAATGTGTGTCGATTATGCACAACTATTTATCAGTAAAGCTACTTTTATATAACTTATGAAGAAGACTAAGAAGTTTATCACACAGGAGAAATCCCATGCAAAAACGGGATTTAAAAGATAGGAAAAACCCACAAAAGCAGGTTGATTTTCACTAATGTCATTTTTAAACTTGTGTTAACCCAAAAGGAATTTAAACAAAAGCCACTCCATTTTACCTTTGGGATTTTCTGAAATTAAAAAGGAGCAGCTTTTGTCTGCTTTCCCTCTCCTCTTCGTTCGGGTAAATATTAGTTTAACAATGATGTTGGGTGAAAATCAACCTGCTTTTGCAGGTTTTTTTTCAATTTAAATGCCTATTTTTGCATGGGATTTCCCCCATGTGATAAACACGTTTGATTTCTTTCTCTGCTAGACATTGGGGGTGGGAGCAGACTTCTACCCAGTGCATCAGATGCTCTGCTTGAGAAATCCACTACAGTGTCTCATATTTCCCAGTAAAAACAGCCCTCTTCCCAAGATGAAACTGCACCAAAGCTGCACTCCAGTGCTTAGGAATGGAGTGTGGCTTTGGTGCAACCTCCGGACTCTTAGGACACATGCATCATTTAAATAGCATACCTCCAAAGAGACCCGAAGCAGCTTTATTTTGGCAGTCTGTAACAGGCCTGAGTTTGTTTTCCCTCATCCAGCCCATTACCGACTCCAGGCAGGCGTTCAGAGGAGAGACCCCATCCTTAGTCACTGAATCAGTCGAGTTTGCCTCTAGGAGAGCTGTATGTCCCTCACTCCTATTCACTAGGGTTATATAGATAATAGCTTGACCATATCCAGCTGGATTTTTTCATCTCCACTTTCCTTGGCATACCTATCTGTAAGTTTGATGCCAATGTAATATATATATATATATTTTCTTCATGACAAATAGCTGGCCTAATGTTACACCTTTATGTACATGTCAATGTGTGTTATTCCTTTGTAGACATTGTACTATTTATATAGGCAGGGTACAGACCGCCCAAAAAGGGCGGTCTGTCAGTGCCTCGTTTTGCCACGCAAGGCAGCTGCAACAGACAAACCGTGCGGCTTCCTCGCGTGGCAAAAAGAACCTGCAAAAAGTGGATTCTTTATGCGGCGCCATTTTGATGCCGCAGTGTGCCAATGGTGCACTCACAATGTCACAAGGGGGGCTAAGTGTCCGTCGCATCAAAATGGTGGTGCCCGTGTGTACAGGGCACTGCCATTTTGATGCCCTCGTCACGTGCTAGGGGTGAGGCACGTATAGGTGGTGCACCTTCAGCCAACCCCTAGCACGTGACAAGGGCACACTATAGACCCGTCTGACCAGAGCCATAGTGATCACACAATATATGATGCTTCTAGACAGCAGAGCAAGTTTCTGCACCAAGGAATTTACCCTCAACATTTGACCAGTGTGGAAAACAAGGATGAGCAGTCAGGGCATAGAAGTAACCCCCTTTGAACTCAATAAGACTTCTGAGTTAGCATGCATAAAAGTGGGTGGCAAATGTGTAAACAGTTGTGGAGGCAAGGCATGACATTGCACATTAGCCTTCATTATGCCTGCTAGCCTTAACTGCTCAGTATACCAGGGCTAATACACTGTTTATGGTCTCCACACAGAGAATTATGCACATATTTTTCACAAAGTCCTTGCACATAGCACAGAATTACCTGATCTTTACACTTGTATATGGTAGATTCATATTATACAAAGCAGTGTATGAACGTGGGCCTCTGTGCCAAAATTAATTATTGGCAACATTTATATAAAGCCCTATACAGCTTGGGTCCAGACTATTTGAACAACCATATCTCCCTGTACAAGCCCCCCAGAATATTTGAGATCATTGGGAGAGACCCTTTTTTCTGTCCCACTACCCCTCTGTCCCACTACCTTCTTGTTTGGTGGGGACAAGGGAAAGGGCCTGCTTAGTAGCTGCTCCCAAGCTCTGGAACTCCCTCCTTACAGAGACCAGGATGGCTCCATCCCTGCTGTCCTTCCGACACCAGATAAAGACGTTTTTATGCCACCAATCCAGGGTGAATAAAGCTTAAGGGTTCTTTCTCTACCATAAAATTCCAAGAGGATGGGATGTTTTTGTCAAAGACTTCCACAGAAACCTCTTGCATCCTAGTTTTGAAGGTGCCTTCTGGAACTCTTACGTTTACTTGAAATCTCTCTCTTACACACCCCAGAGTCCAGAGTTTAGCCAGAGAACTTTGTTAGCTTTTTCTCTCTTTCGCTCTTAAAATCTTGGCCTAGAGGATATTTGAGTTATTTTGTCCTCTTGTGAGATCTCTGACACAATCACCCATCATTATACAGTTCCCATTCAAAATTCAACATTCCCCAATATCATCTCTGTAAAGTCTTGAAAGAGCCAGATAAAGGAATCTCTATGAGTCTCTAAACCTATTTTCCAGTGAGTATTTTCTTTGAAAAAGCCAGCATGGCTTAGAGAAGTGGTTCTCAACCTGTGAGTCATGACCCCTTTGGAGATCGAACAATCTTTTCACAGGGGTCGCCTAAGACCATCGGAAAACACATATTTCTGATGGTCTTAGGAACCAAGACCACTGCTGTGGGGGTCACCACAACATGAGGAACTGTGTTAAAGGGTCATGACATTAGGAAGGTTGAGAACCACTGGTGTAGAGGTTTGAGCATTGGACTACAACTCTGGAAACCAGGGTTCAAATCCCTGCTTGGCTATGGAAACCCACTGCATGACCCTGGATGACCCTAGGGAGGCCAGGTTGGCTCCATCCCTGAAGTCCTTCCAGCACCAGATAAATACGTGTCTTTTGCATGCTTTTTTGTTTTTGTTTTAAAGAGTTTAAAACTTTTAATTTTCATAATGTAATGTTTATAATTGTTTGAATTGTTTAATTGTTGTTTAAACTTGTATTTTGCATGTTTTATAGTGTTTTAACTTGGACTGTTTTAGATGTATTAGCCATCTTGAGTCCCTGTACTGGGAGGAAGGTGGGATATAAATAAACATCATCACCCTCATCATCATCATTCTTCTCTTTAAAATGAATATTCTGCCATCACAGAATAGAGGTGATCCTGGGCTCTTGATGTAATTGAAGGAGAAGCTCTAGCACATTCTACCAAACAAGTAAATATTTGGGCATGGTTCTGTCAGTAGATGGTCTGCTGCCTGAAAGCCAACCTACCTAAACATAGTAAGGCTTATCCCCTGGACAAATGGCCCTAGGTGATTAATCAATCCTATAAATGTTCTCTTTAAAAGGCCTTACAATGGATCTCTTTATAAAAAGTCTTACAGTCTCAAAAGATATGATAAAAAAGGACAAGTGGATGGGGACAGGGCACTAAGACAAAAAAAGAATCATCAATATGTTTTGAATACTACTACCAAATATAGCCTGGTTTCTCTTCAAATCACATAAATCTTTTTCATTATTACAGTATGTTGAGGTGAGGCATGCTGAGAGTGCAAGGCCAGCAGATGTAATCATGAGCTTTTCCTCCCCTCAAGTTATTGATCCTAACAGCTGCACAAGATCACTATTTCAAGCTTGTTTATATTTCAAAGGTGACTCTCAAGTCTCCCTCACTCCTGATTTCAGCGTTTTTTAAAAACCTACCCAAAATAAATAAGTCATTTATATGCAGAGCTGTATAATTTTTTCTCAACTTCATCTCTCTCAAGGACTGTTTTCTTCCCAAGACACCATTATCTTTATATAACCAAGTAAGAGTCACCAATAGAATCAATACAGTATTAGAAAGTAATATTCCTAAAACATACAATCCTTTCATAAGAAAAGACAGAATTTTCTGATCAATGCTTGTCTTGGTTTCCCTTAAGATCTCTAAGTGAGATCTTTCTTTTGTGCAAATGGAAAACAACATGTAAGAGTGAAATATAAGGCAAGAACCCATGGATTCTCAAGAGTTGTGCAGCCATCAGCCAAGCCCCAAAGCATAATGTGACTAGAGTCCATTTGAGCTGTTTTTATTAGTTCTGAATCACATCAGATTGGCCTGATTCAGTTCCAGGATGAAACAGCACATACCAAAGCACTCTGTAAAATTTGGCAAAAGCCACTTAGTGTATCTCCAACATGGCTGCTTAAGGAAAATGGCAAGGTAGAGTAATGTTAAGAGGAGGAGGAGAGGAACTGGACTTTGTGCTTATAGAACAGATTACATGATCCTAGATAGTCAGTTATCTCCTTCTGCATATCTTCATTAATTTGGTAGATTTAGCAGTGTCAATAGCAGATTGTAAAAGTGGTGAGAGATGATCGTCATCTCAGAGTCTTTCTCTTCTGAATTTCTTTTTGTCCTGTTGAATGTCTTGGCTTCATCTTTTTGCCAAGTTCAGTTTTAACTATGGTCTGAGTGATAACAAAAACAAAATGGGACTCATGAATTAAATTTATGTACTGATGGACTCCAGCTGTGGCATGCACATGTAGCTCCTTGCATCAGATAGAAGTCCAATACCGTCAGGATGTTTCCCTGTTGTCTGTATTTACATTTATTTGTACTTTTACAATATTTGTGAAACATTTTTGCAGGGGGAAAAAAACACTGTTTCCATAAACCCATGTTAACCTAGTACAAAAATCATGCCTTCTATGCAAAACCCAACAATTTGGCACAAAAAGATGTAATTCTGGAAACTGTCTGAGGAAATATTATTCCAAGAAGTGCACATGAATTTCATGCAGCTTCCTCCACCTACTGTTTCTAGAAACATGCTTTTAAAAACATGTATAATGGGTGGTTTTTACACAAACCCCATTTGTTTTACAGGAAAAACCCCTACTTGTGTTGTGGAGAAAACAGGCAGTTTAAAATGTTACGAACAGACAATGGGAGTTAAGCTAGAGAAAAAGTGGGGGCTTCTCCCAGGAGCAATTATAAATAGAGAGGAGGAGCTGTGTTTGAGAAGACTTGTCAGAACTGTGGCACTCAACCCTCAATGCAAACAACCAGTCTTTGATGATGAATCAAAACCAAAGAACTTTATAGAGTACATAAGGATAGAAGTTTCCAAGTCAACGTTTAAGCTGGAACTGACCACTCCCTGGCCCAAAACAATATACAAATCCCAAAAGCCTAAAATCCCCCTCTCTAAATTGGCACACAAACTACATTCCCACAGCTGGCTCTAACAGTTACATATCACCCCACCTGCCCCCCCCCCCGTTTGCCATTCCGAAAGCATTACTAGTATAGAAGCTTGAAGCCTACAAAGTAAAAACACCCCCCACCTATTCCATTCTGCACAGGCTGAAGCGAACCAGATGACCCTGAGGGCGCCATGATGCCATGCGCTGCTCCATATGGCGCGTGGCATCATGGCACTCCTCTGGCACTGCATCCATATGATGCAGCACCAAAGGAGTGTCATATAGCTGCGCCACTGTGGCTATGGCACCCTTTTCAGGGTGCAAAAAGGAGCCACTTTTTGCAGCTCCTTTTTGCGCCCTTGAAAGGCCGGATCAGGGCCACGATGTGAGGTTGCCCTGGCCCCAATTTGGCTAGGAAAGGGTGGCATCCCACCACTCCTTCAGGGTGGTCTGTTGAGCTCCTAAGTGGGACTACTGTGAGGTGCAGTTTGAGGGAATTTATTTACCCAATTTAGGTAAAAGAGAAGTCCAGAATTAAAGTATGTGTTGACATGCTGTGGCATTACAGCTAGGATGGCTGTGATAACTATTAGAAACAGCCTGAGGAGTGAATAAAATTAAGAGTAGTTAAACTGAGGAAGTTCAGCTGTAGTTACCATTAGGGTAACAGATAACTTGAAGAGTTAATAGCTAAAGAAGCTGGGTATAGGTTCTGTGTGAACCAAGAGTGAAAGGAAACGTACATAGTGTCGAGTGAGAGAAAATGATAAGATTTGTAACTTCTGAAGCAATTCATACACTGTAACAAGCTTAAATAAGACAGATACAATAATAAGCTTTGTTTGTAAATAAAGTTATTTTCTTTGTTTCAACAAGGTTGCCTGAAATGTTTTTATAGATAACAGCATACATGCTACCAAACATATTTAAAATGCTACCAAGAGAGAAAAGACTCTTTGTTATTTAGGACACTTCAGATAGTGGGTGTGTAGTTATCAATTGACAATTGGTGCCAGGCTGTGAGAATTTTAAAACCCCAAAGTGCTGGCATTTGAAGAAAGTTCTAATGTGGGAGTCATTTGTGAGAGATCCGAGTTCAAGGGTCTCCATACATAATTGGTGGCAGCAGTGACACATAGAGTAAAGGGATTTAAGAGATTTGGCTGTCGACCTGGTCACTATGCCACATGTGTTTCTAGAAACAGTGGCTTTTACATGAAACAATGAGGAGGGTTCATACAGAAAGACAATTTTCTGCATAGAATCCTGAAACAATCTGGAATGTGGGAGGGAAATAGACAAAATCTGCAGAAATATTCATTTTGTCCCACAGTGAAGATAAATTATTCATCCTCACATGCAAGGAAAAATAGATTTATATTCATTGGTGAGCCTTAGTCTTTCTTTTATTCTTTCTATTTCACCCACTTATTGGCAAAGTGATGCAAAGCAGTGTAAAATTATGAAACATCCCCACTTTAGGAGGGTTCTTTCACTACCATAAAACTCCAAGAGGATGGGATGTGCTCTCTGCACTATTTTTGTCAAAGACCTCCACAGAAACCTCTTGCATCCTAGTTTTGAAGGTGCCTTGCTGTTGAAAGGAGCCCTGGTGGCACAGTGGTTAAATGCCTGTACTGCAACCACTCACTCAAAACCATAAGAATGCGAGTTCAAGACCAGCAAAAGGGCTCAAGCTTGACTCAGATTTGCTTCCTTCCGAGGTTGCTAAAATGAGTACCCAGATTGTTGTGGGCAATTATCTTATAGTTGTAAACCGCTTAAACACTGTTAGTTCAGTCTGAAGCGGTGTATAAATGAAGCTGTTTGAAATCACTGGCGCATTACAGACGCGCCGAAGCAGCGTGCTAGGTTTGCCTCGGTACGTATTAGGGTTGAGAAGGGGCATCCCTTCCGGACACCCCTAACCCTAATACGGACCGAGTCCATACAAAATGGTGGTGCCCGTTCCACACAGGGGCCGCCATCTTGACGTAGCGGACGCGTTGCATCCACATGTCACAGCGCAAATGACTCCACGAGTGCACCATTGGCGCCTCGCAGCATCATAGCCACGACGCAAGGAGAAGCACCATTTTGGGGCTTCTTATTTGCAGCGCAGAGGAGCCACATGGTTTGGACGCTGGGGCTCCTTCGCGCTGCAAATGGCGGTGGCGGCAGACCACCCATTCTGGGCGGTCTGTAACATGCCACTGAAGCCTGAACTCTTATGTTTACTTGCAGTCTCTTTCTCTTACACACCCCAGGGTTTAGCCAGAGAACTTTGTAAGCTTTTTCTCTCTTTCGCTCTTAAAATCTTGGCCTAGAGGATATTTGGTTTATATGTCCTCTTGTGAGATCTCTGATACATTCACCTATCTTTATACAGTTCCCATTCAAAATTCAACATTCCCCAGTATCTCCTCAGTAAAGTCTTGAAAGAGTCAGATAAAGGAATCTCTATGAGTCTTTAAACCTATTTTCTAGTGAGTATTTTCCTTGAGAGAGCCAGCATGTGTTTTGTCTACAACTCTGGAAACCAGGGTTCAAAACCCTGTTTGGCTATGGAAACCACTGGATGTCCTTGGGCAAGTCATACCCTCTCAGCCACAGCGGAAAACAAAGGCAATACCCTCTCTGAACAAATCTTGCCAAGAAAACACCATGATAGGTTCTCCTTAGGGTCACCAGAAGTCAGAAATGCCTTGAAAGCACACAGCAACAGTTTTCCTGGAGGATTTATGACTTCCTCCAACTATGTAACTTTCTCCTGTTAAGGAAAGATCTTGAACACCTGCCCAGCCTCTTGTGTTTTCTTGTCATTGCAATGCCTGTCTGTCATTCTGCTTTCTTACATTAGTTAACCTTGAACCTGAGATTGATTTTCCCAGACCTGCTACCTCCAATAAGACTTGTATTGCCCATCTCAACTCCATTCTATATGGCTACACTAGCCCTCCTGTGGATCTTCTTTCCTTTACTCTATTAATTGTTCTTGCTTATAGCATCATAGCTGTGTTTTTTGCTTTACAGAGTAATACAAGCATACAGGGGAAAGATTAGCTCTGAAGAACTGACTGTGTTACATCTAACAGCATCATAGGAGCAAGGAGCCACGATACATCTTTCCAGGGTACCTGACAATCCATACTAAGGAAATAAAAATATCCAGGTTTCCTGGGAGGGAAATGAGTACATCATCCTAGATGATGATCAGAACAGGAAAATGCCTTTGGGGATAAATACTAGTGCTCAGATTTTAATGCAGTTGAGCATTACAAATTGGACAAATTTGTATTCCAATCCAGTTTAGTACAGGCTTCCACAATTTGTATATGCTTTTATTTGGACACAGGATCATAGCCGTAGAATATTTAAACTTGAATCAAACTCAATATTTTTCTGGCTAAATTCTCAGCCTATACCAATCCACTCAAAACATGCTGTGGCCAGCTGGAAATTCTTAGATAGTTTTCAAATCATTATTTCTCACACTTAACATTTCCATTTTATCTGTTGTTCAGAGTGTGCATGTCAAAATCGGCAGGCATAAGCCAAAGACTGGCTGGCAGCTGGGAACTCCAGTGTTCTAATCAAAGTCCTGACACTGAAGATGTGTAAAGAATTTCAAAGACGGGAATGACAAATTCTAAATGTGATTAGTTGTATATTTCCGTAGCCTGCCGCTTCCATTAAGGCAGATTTCTCTATGCTTAATTTTCATTAATAAAATCAATATGTATGCATGCTTGTAACTGATCACAAAATACCATTACAAATCAGGGCTTTAAAATACCAAGTAACTGTGATTCTTTTAGTATCAGTATAGGCTTTGGAGGTTGTTTCTTGTTTCCTGCTGTGGAAATTCAGTCAAATGTGCTACAGATACCTACACTACAGGAAAATTATTGGTTATTATTTTACTTTTTTAATGGGTGATTTGTTATTTTAATCTGTCAAATACACTGAGCTTTGATGTGCACAGTTGTATTTAAGAAAACTCGTTTGAGATTATTTCCACTTGGCGCTGCCAAATCCTATTGGCCCCGCTTCAGGCCAGCTGTGGATAGGATTGATTGGGAGGTCTTGTCATCTACACCAGGCCTTAAACTGTGCTTTGGTGCCCAACTCTAATACAGATGTGAAGTTGAAGGCTTTCATGGCTGGCATCCGTAGCTTTTTGTGGGTTTTTTGGGCTATGTGGCTATGTTCTAGAAGTGTTTATTCCTGACATTTCACCTGTGTCTGTGGCTAGCATCTCTGAAGGTGCCATATGTCACATAGCCCGAAAAACTCACAAAAAAACTATCACAGGTGATGTTGACTGCTTGCTTGTAGATGTGGCCTAAACAATGACAGAGCTGACCTGTGGCTGACACAGTTAGTTATACATTCTGGGCAAAATCAAGTTTAAGGACACAAGAATAAAAGAAGATCCTGTTTGGATCAGATCAAAGCCCAGTCTAGCATACCATTCTGTTCAGCCTATGGTCAACTAGATGCCTATGTGAAGTCCACCAGCAAGACATAAGCATAGCAGCATCTTCTTGCTCGTGTGCTCTCACCTGTTATCCAGATGTAAGATGTTGCTGTAATAGCCAGTAGCCATTGATACAGAAGCATTACATGTATTAATCTGTCTAATTTCCTTGTAAGGCCAAGCTAGTGGCTGTGCAAGCTAGTGGCCCTCACAGACATGTAACGTTTTGTATATCAGACTAGCTGCAGCTACCAGGAATCTGTACAGGTTTGCACCTTTTCTCCTAGATCAAATCAAGCCTAAATTCTCCCTAGAAGACATAGGTGCATTACAGACCGCCCAGAAGGGGCAGTCTCACGCCGCTGCCAGTTGCAGCGCGGAGGAGTCGCAGCAGCCAAACCGCACGACTCCTCTGCGCTGCAAATAAGAAGTGCCGAAATGGTGCTTCTTCTTCTGCCCCAGATGTGATGCTGCGAGGCGCTACTCGCGCACTCACGGCGTCATATCTGGGGCGCGACGTGCGGACACTATGCATCCGGCACGTAATAATGGTGGCGCCTGTGTGTATATGGGTGAGGCCGGTGTGGACGCTAGGTCCTCGGCCAACGCCTAGCACGTGACGGGGGCGCCGGAAGGGCCCGTCTGTAACGGGCCATATTTGCCCATATCATGAGAAGATATGACTCCGTTTAAAAAGACAATCATGCTTGGCAAAGTAGAAGACAGTAGGAAAAGAGGAAGACTGCATTACAGATTGATAGACTCAATCAAGGAAGCCACGACCCTGAGTTTGCAAGATATAATAATAATAATAATAATAATAATAATAATAATAATAATAATTTATAGCCCACCTAATACATTTTTACTGTTGTAACCCACCTAATCACTAGGAATCCAGGTGGGTTACAACAGTAAAAATGCATTAAAAATACAATAAAATACTAATTGATCTCTTCCCAACCCCCTCCCCAATATTAAAACTACAATTAAACAATCAAAGTTTTTTAAGAAAATAAAATGCTATAAAGCATTAGGTTAAGATCTAAACAGGGCTCCTGAGGACAGGGTGGACTGGAGGGCTCTCATTAATAGAATGATATGTTTAAGCTAACTTGACAGCAGTTAACAACAAACAAGCACCTCTTGTGGATTTCAAAGGTGAGTACAACCCTCCAGTCAGAAGCACTATAAACTGCTTCATATAGATGGCTGCAAAAAAAAAAAAAAAAAAGGAGGTAGGGGGTTCCGAAATACCTGGGAGGCCTAATCTATTCTTCTTAGGTTTCATATGTCAAAGCCATGCAGATGCAGATTAACAGGATAGAAATGCTGTATAGATTATGACGATGAGCTGGAATCTTGTTCGGGAATTATGAATTCTTATTTGTACAAAAACAAGTCTACAAAAACATTCTTATTTAAGCTAATGCTTAACCAGAGAAAGGTGTTTTTTTAATGTAGATGTATGTTTTATCTGTTTTTAACTTCTGTATTTTTTAAAATTAGTTTTATAGTGTTTTAATGTGGTGTTTTTTAAATTTGTCTTGAAGTTTTCATAAATGTTTTCAATATGTTATGGAAGTCACCTTGGACCCCAGCCTACAAGAAAGGTGGGATATAAATAAAGTAAACAAAAATGAAATGAAAAAACAAGCATAACTTGGAGTTACCTGTTTGGTAATCAAAATCCCTGCACATTCATTAGTTTAGGGGATCCATAGGGGAAGTCCCCCAATCCCCTTTTACCAGGTAGCAGCCACTGGGATTGATAGAAGTCCAGTTTGCTGTCAGTTCAGCAGTAGAGCTTTTTCTGGCACTTCTGACTGTCATGATGGGGATTTCTCAGAGGAAAGGGTGGGATCATCACTCCCCTGCCTCAGGGGCAACAGTGGAATGGACACTTGTCAATCACAGCGACAGTAAGTGGGATATGGAGGAGTTAGGCTGGAATTCACTACATAACTGCATAACTATGGTGGTTATGCATTTGTATCTTCCCAACATGTTCCAGCCATTATTATTATTATTATTATTATTATTATTATTATTATATTTAGCTGTTATTCTGTATTGCAGTTTATGGATTCATAACCTAGAGCTACAAATCTGCAACTGCTCTGTATTCATTACAATCACAATTGTGGCATCATTATCATGATTGCAATGGCTCCGCTCCCCCTCCCCCAAATCCCCCTTAAACACTCCGGGATGTGCTCCAAGTGATGGAGGTCTGTTCTGCTGACAATCTGGGCACAGCAGGATAATATTTTAGCAGTTCCTTCTGCCATTGAGTGAGACTGCCAGAATCAGAAGCAGAGCTCCTGGCTGCAATTCCTCATCTTAGTTTCATTCATCTGCTGGGAGGAGGCTGGAAATGTCATCTTCTTTGCTCCACAATTGGCAGCTTAACGACCTGCTTCTGCTCAATGCAGCTGCAGGCTGATAAGGTGTCTGGGGAGGGGTTCAGGCCAGAGGTTATGCATTCATGCCCAATGTAGGATATTGGCTGTCATATTTTCAACATCCTGCATTTTTCCCAATTCAGGACTTGTACAATGACACCACACAACCAATGTCCAAAATTTTCTGTTTTTTTTTATCAGCATATATTCAAGGTAAACATATGACCATTCCACCCTAGGAATCCAAAAACTTTTCGTAGACCCACATGCTCACATGCAAATGAAAGTTTAAGGCTCCTCTTCCACCATACAGTCATAAAAATTCAGTGCTTAGCTATGTAGGGCTCAGCCTCCCTAACATCCTTCTGGCCTCCCCACCCAGAGCAAGAACAGATTGGACACTGATTTCACTGAGTTGTGCTTTTTCCTGCTCTGGGATGTGGAACCATTTTATTATTATTACTGTTATTTTATTAATGCCTCACCTACTTTTCAGTTAATTATGAAACCACCATATATTTAGGCCACTTTTACTCAAAATGCCCTGGCTACAGACATGCAGAAATCTGATCCCTGACAAGGCCTTTGTTATGACAATTTAACCTACAGCAAGGAAGAAATAAGATTTTGTCCCAGTACTCTTGCCTGTGAAGGTCAGCTTTACAGGAGCAGAGCTTTCTAGATCAAAACAAAATATTTCAAAAGACAACAGCTACTCAATAATCAAACATACCAAACCAATAACATATTTTTTTAAAAAAACCTCAGTTGCTGAGATCCATATGAACTGCTAGACAAGTCTTTAATTGCACTATCAGTAAAGCTAAATCTGGAAAGCCTAAACAAAGATTTACGCATCAAACTAGCAAACTCTGAAGCCCATCATGTTTTTTTGTATTCAATAGAAGCGGGAGACATTGAGATAATTTGCCTGAATTCATTAAAGGTCAGGTGATGAGTGAACATTACACAGCAAGAGGGAGATGGTCTATAATTCCTTCTTTTTCCTGCTTTAAAGAATCCCAGATACAAGAACATAGAGGGGTCCAAACAGACAAGCTGTTTCGGGTCACTTTGGAGGTATGCTGTTTAAATAACACACACATCTTAAGAGGCTGAAAGCACACCAAAGCTGATGCATACATTATTTTAAACAGCACACTTCAAAGTGTCCCAAAACAGCTTATTTTCGCCTGTCTGTTGGGCCCATAATCTCCTGCGTATAACATAATAGGATCTGGTAGTCAAGTAAGCACACAGGCTGGAGAATTAAAGCCCTCTAGGGTGTTAGACTAGATAGCCCATACTCCTTGACTATTAACCAGGCTAGCTGGGATGGATAGGAATTGGTGTTCAATAACTTCTGGAAAGGCACAGTTTCACCAGCAACAACTCTTAGAGAAAGATAATCTCCCTAATATGTGTTTCTTGAGGAAACAGTATGCTTCCGTGTTGCTATGTCATGGGCAAAACTCATATGAATACTGCTAGTGTGTCTGTGTGCAAAGAGAAAAATAACTGTAACTTTTTGTGTCTGAAATTTGTGAGTTCCATAACAAGGAACAATAAGGGCTTGTTAGATGAAGGGAATGCTGTGGTTATAGTATATCTTGATTCAGTAAGGCCTTTGACAAAGTTCCCATGAATATTCTTTGCAAACAAGCTTAGAAAATGTGGCTAACAAGCAACTGTTACAATGGATTTTGTAATTGGTTGACTGGACCGAACCAAAGGGTGCTCAACAATGGCTCCTTTTCATCCTGGAGAGAAGTGACCAGGTGGGGTCCCACAGGGCTCTGTCCTGGGCCCAGTGCTGTTCAACATCTTTATCAATGACTTGGAAGACAAAATTGGGGGAATACTTATCAAATGTGCAGATGACACCAAATTAGGAGGAGTAGCTAATACTCCAGAGGACAGGATCAAGATTCAAAATGACCTGAACGGACTAGAAAGCTGGACCAAACTAACAAATGAAATTCAACACAGAGAAATGTAAGGTACTGCACTTAGGGAAGAAAAATGAAAAGCACAGATATAGGATGGGGGACGAACCTGGCTGAACGAGACTACATGTGAAAGGGATCTAGGAGTCAAAGTAACTAAAGTTGAATATGAGTCAACAGTTGTGATGCGGCAGCTAACAAGGCACAATGCAATTTTAGGCTGCATCAATAGAAGTATAGTGTCTAGATCAAGGGAAGTAATAGTGCCACTCTATTCTGCACTGGTCAGGCCTCACCTGGAATATTGTGTCAGTTCTGGGCACACACAATTAATAAAGAACATTGAGAAACTGGAGCGTGTCCAAGAGGGCAACTAAAATGGTGAAGGGTCTGAAAACCATGTCCTATGAGAAACGCTTAAGGAGCTGGGGATGTTTAGCCTAGAGAACAGTAGGCTGAGAGGTGATATGATAGCCCTGTTTAAATATTGAAGGGATGTCATGTTGAGGAGGGAGCAAGCTTGTTTTCTGCTGCTCCAGAGACTAGGACCCAGAGCAATGGATGCCAGCGGCAGGAAAAAAATTCCACCCAACATCGGGAAGAACATCTGACAGTAAGGGCTGTTCGACAGTGGAACAAATTCCCTCGAAGTGTAGTGGAGTCTCCTTCCTTAGAGGTCTTCAAACAGAGGCTGGATGGCCATCTGTCGGGGATGCTTGTGATTGTGATTTCCTGCATGGCAGGAGGTTGGACAGATAGCCCTTGCAGTCTCTTCCAACTGTACGATTCTATGGCGGGTTACAAACCGCCATAAAGTAACCGCTCTGCGCGTACTAGGGTTAGGAAGGGCCGTATTAGGGTTAGGAAGGTTCTTACCTCCTGACAGCCCTTCCTCCCAGTACGTGCAAGCGGTACTTTTTTGCGGTGCCCATCCACATGGGCGCTGCCATGTTGACGTATTGGACGCTGTGCGTCAGACGTGTCGGCGGCAGAAGTGACGTCGCAGACGCACTCCACCCTCGCGGCGCCACTTCCGCGTTCCAAAAAGGAGCGGCATTTCGCCGCTCCTTTTTTGCTGCGCGGGGAAGCCTCGCGGTCTGGCAGCTGGGGCTTCCCTACGCAGCGAATGGGGGCGGCGGGGAAATGGCCACTTGAGGGCCGTTTGTAACCCGCCTATGATTCTATGATTCTAAGGCCTGCATATGTTCTGATTCAGTTTTTCACCCTGAATTCAGTGTCTTACTGATATGGGACAATATAAAATTTCATCCTCACCAAATCTTTCGCAGGAGAAGATATGACGCTTATTGTGGTGCTGTCTGGTCTGCTCCCATAAGAAATAGCAGAAACTGTTACCAGATCAAATAATCTCCATTATCACCTTCAATTAAGCAATCAAGCTAAGTGGATTCACCAGGGGAACAGATCACTTGGCCTGCCTTTTTAAAAACTCACTGTAGCTTTAAATTTCATTTCAAGAATGCCACAGGCAGTTACACCACAGACATTAAACTGAGACTAAAATATGCCATCCGTTAACAAAGAGTTCCCAAGAGAAAGAATGTATTACACTACAGAAAGACCATATTTTTATTGGTTATTAGAGTTAGTGTGCTGGAACGGCACTGCGGCTATTTTGCAAAACAACTAACCCAGCTTGCTGGTTTTAAGCCAATGCTCCCACAAATGGTGGACTTGCATGTCCTTTTGTAAAAATAATTCTGTTGCATTCACATTGCAGAGCAGAAACTGACACTTTAATGACAGAAATGATCTTTTTAAAAATGTGTTAGATGAAAAGCAGCAATACAATCAGCACTCAAAGAAATAAAAACAAAAACTAGAAACATAGATTATATTATTAACCTTTATTTCCCCCCCCCCCTGCTATTTGTAAGGGGTGTTTAATGTTTCTAATTGTTTTATAGCATATGATGTTTGTACAGCGGGTTGTAATTGTGATCTATGATGTTTTTTAACTGTTTGATATTGTGTTCACCGCTATGATCGGAAAGCGGTATATAAATAAACCATATTTATATTATTATTATTATTATAATTTAATTGGACGAGTCCCTGCCCTCAGGCTTACAATCTAAAAGACACGACACAAAGGGAGTGGTGGTGGGGAAGGGGCCTTTCTAGTAGGATAATACATATAAAAACATAGCAATATAGGAAATGATTCAATAAAACAGGTACCAAAAAGAACACAAATAATAAAAGCGACAATTATGCAATGCCTGGGAAGGTTCTCTGAACAGGATGGTCTTCAACTCTCCGTTTTGAAGCTGGTTAAGGAAGTGATGGCTCTTGCTCGCGGGGAAGAAGGTTCCAGGAGTGAGGGGCAGCAAGTGAAAAGGGGCGAATCCAAGATGGGGCAGAGGAAATCCTGGGCTGGGACAGTAGAACCTTGACTACCAGAACGGAGGCCCTAGTGAAAGGTGAGGAGAAATAAGGTCTGATAAGTAAGGAGGGGCCAGTCCATGGAGGGCTTTAAATGTCAACAGCAGGAACTTATACTGAATGCAGAAAGGGAGGGGGAGCCAGTGAAGGGATGCCAACACAGGAGAGATATGGTCTCAGCGGTGGGCGAATGTGATAATGCGTGCAGCTGAATGCTGGACAGAAATTAAAGACGGAGGTGAGAAAGAGGAAGCCCTGCCAAAGGATGTTACAGTAATCAAGTCGTGGGATCACTAGGGCATGGACCAGGCTCTTGGCAGTAGAGTAGCATGATGACGGAGAAACTGAACTAGACCAAAGTAGGCCCCTCAAGTACCTATTTATGTTATCAGGACCTGTGTGACTGGACATACAACTTGGGTGATCCCTGAAACAATGTTTGGCTGAATTCATGATTGCATTTTAGAGATGGGTAATCTAGAATTACACATTCATAACTGATTTGTATTCACAATCCCTATGCATTCAGTAGTGTAGGAAATATGTAGATGCTGCAGACTGGTATTTTTTCCTCTGTGTCTTCACTCAGGAGAAGGGCATGGAAACATGAGTTCTGCTACATCACCACAGAGATTGGGAAACATTGGAGACTACAACCCCAGAATCCCTAAACTACCATAGCCACAAGAGACGTAAAGCAAGGAGATTCTGGGAACTGCCAGACATTGGCTTTCTAAACAAATATGGTTGCTAGAGTGAAAACTGGAGAGGGCTGCTGTACCTTTAATGGTTGTGCAAAAGAGGGAATTTAAACAGGATTTACTTGTCACATAACCTGGTTAACAAGCAATGCCTGCGGAAAATCCTGTCCCATGCAACCATTAAAGGTGCAGAGCCCTCTCCAGTTTTCACTCTGGCAACCTATGCAAAATACCAAACTACGTAAAAAGCCGAAGAACTTGCTATGAGAAAGCTTGGATGCTGTTCTGTATACAGGCCTTCAGTATCGCTGCAGCATAACCAGGAGCACTGTTAGGAATGGTGAGATGTGTTTTTAAATTGCATAGAGAAGGTTAAAGAGTGATATGATAGCCCTGTTTAAAATATGTATGAAAGGATGTCATATGTGAGGGGAGCGAAGCTGTTGTTTTCTGCTGCTCCAGAAACTACGATCCTGGAGCAATGGATGCAAGCTCCAGGAAGAGATTCCACCTCAACATTAGGAGGAACGTCCTGACAGTAAGGGCTGTTTGACAGTGGAACACACCCCTCCTGGGAGGTCTTTAAACAGAGCTGGAGGGCCATCTGTTGTGTATGCTTTGATTGAGAGTTCCTGCATGGCAGAGGGTTGGACTGGATGGCCCTTTGGTCTCTTCTAACTCTAGGATTCTATGATTCTAATAGCCTCAGGACCTCTATTTCTTTCCGCGTCTTGCTGATTATCTGTACTTTCGTGGATATAGCCCCTTATTGATGTCATTCATGTTGGATGTACCAGCCTGGCTATTACTGAGATTATACAGTCAGCCATCCTAGCCATGGATTTTTTTATCCACGGATTCAAGCATGCACAGTTTGAAAACATTTTAAAAATAATAAAATTCCAAAACCCAAACTTTGATTTTGCCATTTTATATAAAGGGAGCCATTTTTACTACACCATTGTATTTAATGGGATTTGAGCATCCACGGTTTTGTTATCAATAGGGGATCCTGGAACCAAACTTCACGGATAACAAGGGTCCACTAAATACCCGTGTGATGGAGTCTGACCAACCTATTTTATTATATCTTGTGTTTAAGTCATACTTCCAATCAGAGCCTGGAAAAAAAAATTAAAATGGACTACAACCTCCCAGAATCCCCCAGCCAGGTGCCTTGCTGGCTGAGGCCTGAGGGATTTGACAGGTGTAGCAACAAAGTAATATTTTCAAGCTCTAGTTTTATCAAAAATCATTCTTACAATGCTTCAGCTCCCTGGCCACACTAAAGTACATTTACTAGGACTATGACTCAGATGAAGATGGAATAATTCTTTTTAATTAATACTTCATATCTATATGTATATATTTGATTGTTGTTTTGTAAACTGGGATAGCACAACAACTCTAGGCTGCTAAATGTACATGGGTTCCAAACACCGGCATTTTCATCACTACGGACTGTTCCTTTCACGTGTTATTTTTCAAGAAAATAATGTGATATTATTTTAATGGTATGCATTTTCCTAGTCAAAAGGGGTACAGCAGAAACAGTCAATTTGGCCTTTGCAAATAATGGAGTTTACTTTATGAAAACCGTGAGAAAACAATGCATCAAAGACGCGCAATAGTGAAAGAAATTGGACTGTGCAAAAGGATGGCTTAAAAACAGAGAAATAGAAAAACACTGCCATCTTTTGGGCAAAGAAGATGTTTTTCATGCTGCAAGATAGCTGGTTATCACTATAATAGCCATTTTTTGTATAGACTAACCATAGCTATGGCTGTTGAAACTGAGGGCATGTTGACCAGCTTTCACTTCAGTACATAATGGTGATTCCTGCTGGACAAAAGAGTATATAATGCAAGGGCTGCAATCATGTCTCAGCAAGTAATACACTTCCAAATGTTCCCATAGGTCCCCACATTTTCATTATGTGGACCACTACAATGTTTATTGAAACTTCGTGTGAACCACCATGTAAGCCAGCCATTTTAGAAGATTTGTTTATCATACCCTATAGCTAACAGTCAGACTGAGTGGCCAGTGTAGCATAGTGGTTTGAGTGTAGGACTATGACTCTCGGAACCAGGCTTTAATTTCCAGCTCATCCATGAAACCCACTGGTTGACTTTGGCCAAGTCATGTGCTCTCAGCCTCAGGTGAAGGCAATGGCAAATCTCCTCTGAACAAATCTTGCCAAGAAAACCCCACCTGAGGATTGCCATCGGAAACTACTTGAAGACACTCAACCACAAAAATAACAACAATCAGACTAGCCAGCCAGATGCCTTTTACTCTGTACAAACATTTTCACAACATCATCTGACCCACCAGTACCTACTATCTTCCGATACACCAAGGCCGAGATCCATCATGGAATCAGAGTTTTACATTCACAGAGCTAATACTGCACTTGCACAACATCACTTCATCAATGAATTGTGATGTGCAGGGTGCAATGTACAACTATGCACAAAGCACATGTTCAACCATCTACAGCTGCACAATGTGCACGTTCATTCATGAGTAAAGTGCAACCAGGCACAATGGCACTACATGCACAAATCCACTTCCCCAACCCTGAACTGAATATGACTGTTCTGCATCAATCAAATACATCTAACCACTTCCATAAGGGAACTTATGCAAGCATAAGGCACCAACACCTCTGACAAATTAGCAGGGAAGAACCCAACCAAAGAAGAAAAATAAGAGCCATGTTGACAGAAACAAGGGTAAAGCACCTTTCTTCTTGCTCTGTATTTCACAGGAACATTTGGACTGGGATTTTACTCTGCCTGAAATTCTTAGAAAGAAAATGTCTCCTTTCCACCAGTGATCAGGACAAGATGAATAGGAATTTTATCACATGGGGAAAATAGGGGATTTAACCAGCAATTATCTCTTGAAAATCACACAATCATGATTAAGATTTTCACACAACATCAACATTAAAGTGCCATTATCTCGGGAATAATCTCATGAATGGTTTGTTGCTGTTTATTGCCTGGTTATTCCCTCATTATTCCCGGGATAATGGCTCTTTAAGCATGATGTGTGTGAAAATCTTTAATCGCGATTGCACTGTTTTCACAGGTTAATTGCTATTTAAACCCCCAATTTTTCCCATGTGATAAAGTCCTAGGAGAGATAGATCCAGCAAGGTGTAGTGTTTTCAGTGATGGACTGGGGCTGGATCAATACTAGCAAAAACAATCCATACCCACCTCAATTTCAGTGCTGTTGGAACACATGATGTACAACCGTTTTCACAGTGAAAGCACTTTTAGGCTTTAATGTAATTTAGAAAAACTCACTTTTTACTCCATATTTTTCTGGTTTTGTATGTCATGCGACCTACTGGACGAGCGTGGGACAGATTAGTGTGTGGCATCTTCCATCTAACAAACATTTCACCATTTTTGCTATTTAGCAATGGATCTTCCCAAGGAACAAATGCAGCCCCTGTTCTCCTACATGCATGGATTCAAATTGAAAATTTGTTTCCATCTCACATCAGAGCCCAGCAGCTGCTTTTCCTGCTTCTGAAAAGTCCAGGCTATCAGAAGCACCTGGGAAATGGGGATAGAGAGGGGAAGGTGGCAGGAGAAGAAACATCAGCCCACATCACACCAAGGATCTGTGGATACTGGTCTAAATCCAGTTAAGGATTCAAGTGGAAAGAGAAGCAAGGGAAAAACATTTTATTTTTTATTTTTCCTTGAGGCTGCCTGTGTCAAGAGATATTTAAAATACCCTCTCTAATTCACTGGGATGTGAAGGTGGAAGTGGATTGAATGGGGGAGCCATCCAATGAGAAGGCAAGGTCGGTGGTAAGATTGACAGAAAAGCAAGAAAGGCTATTGCTTGATAGGTTTATACATGCTGGGAAGGGGGAAAGTACATGGGAAGAAACACCCTTTTGTATGGATTTAAATTCAACTGGAGGAATCTGTTGTTATCAATACAATTCGAGTCCAAATTTTTATAAATCAGTGTGGTGCAAATGAGGTGAAATCTGGGCAAAATAATGCACAGAGGATCAGTATTATTTTGCTGGTGTGGATTCAGCATAGAAATCTAGGAAACCAGGGATCAAATCCCCACTTGTCCTTGGGGCAGTCACACTGTCTCAATCTCAGAGGAAGGCAAAGCCAAACCACCTCTGAGCAAATGCCACCAGCATGACCACCAAGAGTGAGTTTTGGTCCCAGGGAAATAGTTTTTTGTTCAAGTTGGCCCCGAGCTGTTTGCTATTTGCAGATCTGAGTGATAGGCAGGGGCCACCCATAAGAGGGCTGTAGGGGTGGCTTTAAACCAAGCAGGAAAAAGGCTCCCAGCTATGCATTAAAGGGAAGGACTCAAAGGAGGAGCACTTCTCCCACTCTCTTCATTCTCTCATCCTTGGCTTTCTATGGACCAGGAAGAGACTCAGGGGACCAGCTACTTGAGAGGCAGCCTCCTAGTGCTTGGAGTCTCTGGTTTAAGGAAGATGGGGGCACGTTGTGGGAGAGTGATCAAGGAATCAATCCATTTGCCCTAGGAGGGAGAAAGAGAGGAGGGTCTTCAGTACCTGGAGCCTGTCTCAGCCAGAGGTGGAACACTTTTCTCCTTTGAATCTGTCTTCACGTCCTGTCTCAACTGGTGACAATTTTGAGTTCCTGGTGGCTTGGCTAAAATTCTATACACGGGATTTCAAATTTTGTATATCATTATTATTTTCTTTGAAATTCCCTGATTTTACAATGGATGTCTAAAACAATCAACAGTGATACTACTGTGAAAGACCAAAAACATGCAACGTAGTTGGACCCCATGACTCCTTTTGGACCAACAGACTCTGGTAATTTGTACCCTCTCCTCACACACACAAACACATACATACACACACACACACACACACACACTTGTTGGCTGTGGTCACCAGAATCCTTGCTAGGTGACAACTGCACCATTAAACTAGCCCACGTGAGGCAGGATTCACCCTCAACAAAGTGCTATCATGCTGTTGTTCTTGTTGGAAGTGCAACTGTGCTTAGCACTGAAGACTCCAGAATGACTCAGAGTGGGCAGTAGTTATTGGGTTAGATAGTTGGAGTGACACATGATGTCCTCCCTCCTTGTCTACTTGTCCTGGCCCCTCTATCGTGTAAACTGATATTCTTAGGGGTGTTCTCTCTCAGCTTTTCCCTAGAACAAAGCTAGTTTAGATTTGCACCTGAATAACCTTTCTATCCTAGGATGGAGTTCCTATAATAAAGATTTTAGTTTGTTTCTATAAGCCATTTGTGTCTTTGCTCTTTAATCAGGATGTTTAACCACTGCATGCACTCTCTATCAGTTCAAATGTCTCTGTGATCACAGACAACAAAAAGAAGGGAGCTGGAGCAATTGGCACAACAGTCATCCTCTGCACAGTTAGAGCAAACCCTCGGGTGCTGTACAAGGATCTGATACTTCCCAACAAGCCAAGGGGGGGGGGTCTGTTCCAGTAAATGAAAAGTTGCTGCTTTAAAATGATAGATACCACTCATGACAAGGCTGCTTTGATGCAGCTCAGACTGGGTTTCTGTACCTGTATCCTTAGCTGGATGAGGATGCTCCTATGCAAAGAGATTTGTGCTGGCAGCTCAGTTTGGAAGCATGAAAGTAGGGAGGCAGGGAGACTCCTTTCCCTGCCTGCATGTCCCCATACCTTCCAGTTAAGCTACAAGGCTGCTACAAAGACCTGGAGGAAGAGGCAGAAGAGGTGAGTACACTGCAGCCGTAGTGGCAGGGAAGGGAAGCAACTGGAGGAAGTGCAGACAGTTGCTGCTTCTTGCCACACCCCCAAGTTCTGGAACCAAAGGAGAGTATGCGCTAGGCTCCCCTGTGATATTCACTATGGAGTCACACATGAAGTACCCTCTCTTTCACAGGGTTTTGACTGGAGTCTCCAGCTTTTACCTACCCCCACTGGCCACTGATGCCAGCCTGAAATCTGTACATCTGTGTTAAGAGTGTTTCATAGCCATTTCTAGCAATGAAAGAAATGGCTAGTCTTCATGGTTTCCAGCTCCTCGGAGAATACAAGCAATCACTCTTCATGATTGCCTTGCAGAACCTTTCCAAAAGGCTTGAAGCCTGGTTCCAAGACGCATGATAAGTTGTTTATCACCTAGAACAAATCATAGGTGATAGAGCATCTCAGGCAATTAAGAACCTGAATTATTGACTTTAGATTTGACATCGGGATGTCTATTAACTGCTGCTGTAGGCAGTATGTATTTGACATTGTACTGGCACATTACACCTCAGCAAAGCATCAGAGTGAATGGCAAAATAAAATGTTCCATCCCTCTGCAATGCTGTAGAGAGGGACCTTCCAGCGACAGGAAGGGAAGCAAAGCCTCTTCTTGATTAGTCAACACAGACTACTGCACTGTCACTTAAGGGATGAATGCAGGAAGCATGACGAAGGAAATAAAGGCTTCTAATTTCAGCAGTATAACAAAAAAGGCATCAAAGTCAAATTTATTGCTGGCCTGGAATATTTTGATGGTTGGAGGAAAACCCAAATGGAACCCATAATCACAAACCTACAAAGCCTCACACTCTGTAAAGTCTTGCTGTTCCATTTAGGCAATAGTTCCCACTTTTTCAACCTGCTACATGACACAACTGGCCCCAATTAAGTTTCATTTGAAGTAAAACAAAGAACCCTTGCATTGTTTGTTAGGAATTCTATGTTGCTGTTGCTAAGGCAGGGTGGACAACCTGGCCATGCTGGTCAGACCCAAGGCTAGTGCTAAAGAGACAGAGCACCAAGCAGAGAAACTCTCTCCCCCACCCTTGTCTCTGTTTTACTCCCTGTCCTGCCGAGTGAGCTGTTGGAAGAGGGACAAATCAAATCACTTTTAGTCCCGTCACAGATCAGTCTGGTCAGAAATCAGAATCAGTGTTTGCAAAGTTAGGCCCTGGGCTAACTTTAAGTGAGGAAAACTGGAACCATAACATTGACTATGCTGAGTAAGGCTGATGAGAACTGCAATCCAACAACATCTGGAGACTTACAAGACTCATCTACACTGCGTAAAAACCCACATGGGCCCAAATCTGGGGCAATAAGGCCTCACAACACATGTTTCTATCCACTCCAGATTCAGGGTATACTTCCATATTGCACTGTAATTTTTATGTCCAGGCCAATGCCTTCAAACCCCCTACCATCGGACCTCCAAACTAACAGGCCAGTTCTGGTCCAAATGATGTTTTTCCTTACTTGTCCCTTGGCAGCACCACTTGCTAAGGTCAGATGAGGTGCCCAGCTCATATGTAGTGTGCCTTTTTTGCTTCAGACCAATGGGAGTGCTACCAGATCTGGCAATGCCAAGGGACGAGGAGGAGAAAACCTCCTCATTTGATCTGGGAACTGGCCCAGAAGTTTGGAGGTCCAGTGGCAGGGGCAGTGGTGGTGGGTGCAGGTAGGCAGGGGTGGGGGTGACATGGGCAGCACCTAGGAAACTCTGCAGGAAAAGTCAGGTAGTATAAACAATCTACCCAGTGTGCCTGCAGAGAAAAATTGCGTAGGGTGTCTCCAGGATGGGTGCAGGGGTAGGAGTCCATTTGGACTTTTGCCCCTAGTGTAAACTAGCCCACAGTTGCCTTCTCATTTCTAAGGCAGCTGCCACAGTGCAGAATGAATGTATTTTGACACTGGTTTAACTGCCACGGCTCAATGCTATAGGAATCTGGGATTTGTAGTTTGTTGTGGCACCAGAGCTCTCTGACAGAGAAGGCTAAATATCTCACAAAACTACAAATCCCAGAATTCCATAGGATGGAGCTACAACAGTTAAAGCGGTGTCAAAATGCATTCATTCTGCAGTACAGATGCAGCCCTTGAGCAGTTCTTCTCAAGATGGTGGTCCATAGATTGGTGCAAGTCCCTGAGCTATCAACTGCTGGTCTGCCAAGTTGCAAGATGTCTGCTCATACCTCATGATGTGTGTAAAAGCTCCAGCACTGCCACCATCACTCAGCCAAGGCTATACCAAGGGGAGAAAAGCAAGAGCCTTCTCTCTCCTCTGTTTCTCTCTCTGTCCTGCCCAGTATTGGTCTATATGTTCATACCTTTTTCCTTCAACCACCCCATCAATTCCTGTCCCTTAATTCCCTTATATAGCTTTCTCAATATTTTTATTCCTGCATTTACTTATGTCCCATCTTTTCCCCAGGGACACAGTACTTTACTATTTACAAGCTAAATGTAAAATAAATATATTATTACTAAAACCTTTGTTGTTGGTGGTGGTATTGTTGTTGTTGTGTGCTTCCAAGTAATTTTTTTTTACTTATTGCGACCCTATTATAGGGTTGTCTTGGGAAGTTTCTTCAGAGGGGGTTGGCCATTGCCATCCTCTGGGGCTGAAAGAGTGTGACTTGCCCAAGGGCACCCAGTGGATTTTTATGTTTGAGCCTGATCTCCAGATTCAACACTCAAACCACTACACTGCACTGGCTCTCCAATCCTTTATTGGATTCACTATATTGTTACTATGTTACTATGAATGTTGATATAATATGGCAGAAATATGTGGCTGGTTCCTAGCAGATTGGAAGGGAAATTGATATTCCTCCACATCATACAGATTAGAAAGCATAGAAAAGGGTAAGTGTTGTCAAATTTCACACTTGTTTAGTAGGTGGGATGCCAGTCTAAAAACAGAGAGTATGTACAGCACAACTTTTATCCAAGTAAACAGAGGGATTGTCTTTCTGAGTCTGACATTAGTACTAACAGTCTTGGTCAGTTGGGGGTTGAATTTCCTTACTCAGAAAGAAGGGAGGAACTGTCTACAGCATCATACTTCTAATATCCATGATATTTCCCTCTCTTTCAAGCCTCTTCAGTACCTCTTTAGCCAAAAATTCAGGATTACAGTAGAATGTGGGAAGAGGGAAACAGAGATGTAAACATTTGAAGTCTTGAAGCAAATTAAATTTTATAGTAAATCCTAGCTTTGGGGTAAGTTACCCAGTCTACCAGTTTAATTTCACTACTTGGGGTGTTTCTAAATTATCATTTATACACATAGTAAATTTATAGATGATTCACATTTAAGCAGGAAGAGAGGATTTGGACATTTTCTTTCAGAAATGCATTTCTGTCACAAGATAATTCACTTTCTCCATGCTCAAACCCCATTATATTGTTATTAGGGAAAAGATAGTCACTTCTTCTCATCTCAGATGCTCTATCCTCTTTAATGTGTGTAATGTGTGGAAGCTGGCTGTGTGACTTTGACAGGCATGGTGGATAGTGCCTCTCATATTAATGACAACCCACCAACTAAATGGCTTAACCCCCAACCCAAAGCACCCTCTTCTATTTTCACTACACTGCAGATAAAGCCACTCCACTTTTGCTGCCTTTCTGTTGGAAGACAAAGGCTTTGTTGTTGTTAGTTACACAAATTTCCACCCAAGAGATCCGATTCATAAAATTTCAGTATAAAACTACCATTAAAATAGAAAAGCAAATTTGTAACACAATTAAAAACACATCAGTAAATAAAAAGAACCAGTATGGTGAAATGGTTTGGGCATTGGACTATGACTGGAGAACAGGGTTCAAATCCCTGCTTGGCCATGGAAAACCACTGGGTGACTTTGGGCAAATCACACTCCTTCAGCTTCAAAGGAAGGCAAAGGCAAGCCCCCTCTGAATAAATCTTGCTAAGAAAACCCAATGATAGGCTTGTCTTAGGGTCATCATAAATCAGAAATTACTTGAAGGCACACAACAAAAAGAAGATGCCAGCATTCCAAGCCAGTTAAAATCTCTTCAACATGGCCCCAGCCTAAATATGAAAAGCCTGTAGTGGTGGTGGTGGTGTGTGCAAGACATTTCCGACTTATGGTGACCCTAAGGCAACCCCATCATAGGGGTTTCTTTACTCCAAGGAAGTTTGCCATTATCTTCCCCTGAGGCTGAGAGCATGTGACTTGCCCAAAGTCAGCCAGTGGGTTTCAGGGCTGAGCTGCAAATTGAACCGTGGTCTCCAGACTCATAGTTCAACACTCAAATCATTGCACCACAATGGCTCTTATACAACCCTATATTTCTTGGCAAGTATCTTCAGAGGGGGTTTGCCATTGCCATCCCCTGAAGCTGAGAGCATGTGACTTGCCCAAGGTCACCCAGTGTATTTTTATGGCCAAGTGGGGATTTGAACCTTGCTCTCCAGAATCATAGTCCAATGCTCAGACCACTCCACCATGCTGGCTCACAGAGACAGCAGAAGTAGAGACATATAACCTAGTCTCCTTTGGTTGGGAGTTCTAGGGAGTTTTAGCAATTGGCTCATAAGAGCAAAGTTACAGGTGGCACTACTTGTGGCTGTCATTTTTTTTCTTCAAGATACATTCAACTTCCTATCCAGGAAATGCTGAACTATCCTGGCCACACTTTTGCTCTGTTTTTGCTTCATGAGAACAGCACAGAGTATTATAATGAAGCTAAATTGGAGCAAGTCCAGAAATGAGAAGCAATGTACATGGCTACCGAAACCCAATTATAATTCTGGACTACGCATCTCTTGCCACAGTACTGGAGATCACTGAAAAGCTGCCAACCATTTTATCCTGGTGGCTAGATCCAGCCCTTCTTCGGAGACCGATTAGCTCAGGGATGAAATAAAACAGTATTTTTGAGGTAAACAAACTTGGGGGAATGCCTCAGGCAATAACCCCAGGATGCCATGAAAACAGTTCTGAGGGGCTTATGGTATCTGTTAAATGAGTGCTTTTTTAAAAGGTGCAAAGTGCTACAAGAAAATTCTCTCAGATATTTCTTCTCCAGAAGTTTTATGTAACAGAACAAGCAGTCACAGCAATAGAGACAGAAAGAGACAGATAGTAGGTTCACTAAGCCTGCAAAACTGTTGGCATAACTATCCTGGCATAGGTGGCACAGGCAGCACAGATAAAATGGCCAAGGCTTGTGATGAGGAGGAGGCAGAATGGCAATGAGAGCCATCTCTGACAGGAGAGAAACCTTCTCTGCCGGGTCCTGAGATGCAAGGCAGCTTTTTCTGGCAACAGAAAAGGGTTCTTTGGCTGTCTGCACTACCACCACCACTATACTTACACACTGCTCCAAAAATGCCTCACACTGCTATTACAGACAATTACTCTGGCCTAAGAGAATGAGATGCTCTGGACACTGGACAAATAACCAAAGCAGCGGTTTGCCTCCACCAATGGTTTGATGAACTTGGAAATACGAATTCTCTAAGTGATTTGCATTTGCAAAACAAAAAGCAAAAATGGCACTTAGCTGCTGAGATTGCCACAATCAGAAACAGAATTGCAGCTCCAAAAAATATGAGGGTGAGTTTTTTGTGTGAATTTATGAAACCATTTCCTATAACAGAACAATTAGCTGAGTCCCGATTCCATTTTTTCCCCTCCCTACATCTGTTCTTTGATGGAAGAGCAATCTGCTTCTTTACAATGCAAGCACTGAAATACTCATTCAGTCCCTGTGGCTTCCATGTACAGGTGCATTGTTAGGTTTTTTTAGAGCCAGTTGTGGTTCTGTTGTTGTATGCCTTCAAATTTTTTCCAATTTATGGCAACCCTAAGGCCATAACAGGGTTTTCTTGGCAAGACTTTTTCAGAGTGGGTTTGTCACTGCCTTCCCCTGAGGCTGAGAGAGGGTGACTTGCCCAAGGTCAAGCAGTGGGTTTCATGACTGAGCAGGAACTTGAACCCTGGTCTCTAGAGTCACAGACCAACACTCAAACCACTACACCACACTAGCTGTCACCACTACACCACACTGGCACTCAGTTGAAGTCTAGTCCATGAAAAATTATCTTATTTTTGCTGCCTATGACAGTCAGATATGCCAAATCCTTCTTTATTTAGAAAACATGCAGGGTTAGCTGTGTTGGCCATTTAACAAATACAAACAAAAATCCACCAGTGATACCTTTTATTGGCCAACCGAAATGATGAGACATCTCCAGCCCTCCACTGCTCTGCTTAAGTCTTGTAGATTCATGTCTGTGACCTCCGTAATTGGATCTAGCCATCTGGTGTGTGTTCTTTCTCTCTTTCTACTGCTCTCCACCTTTACTAGCATTATTGTCTTTTCAAGTGAGTCCTGCCTTCTCATGATGTGGCCAAAGTACAACAGCCTCAGTTTCATCATCTTGGCTTCCAGGACGAGTTCTGGTTTCATCTATTCAAGAATCCATTTGTTTATCTTTTTGGCTGTCCACAGTATCCTCAGCAATCTTCTCCAGCACATGTCAAATTTTACTTTCCGGCTCTCACATCGATACATGGTGATGGGGAATGTTATGAGTTGGACAATTCTGACTTTGGTGCTCAGTTGTATGTCTTTACTTTTTAAAATCTTATCTAGTTCTTTCATCACTGCCCTGCCCATTCTTAGTCTTTTTCTTACTTCTTGGCTGCAGTCACCATTCTGATCAATGATTGATCCTTGGTATGGGGACTCTTTACTTATTTCAATTTCATTGTCTAGGTTACATTACATTATATTTCATTTATTATGGCAAATATCCAGCATAATTGTCTAGGTTGAATTTATGTATTTCTTCCATGGTCATTATTTTTGTTTTCTTTATGTTCAGTATTAAGCTTGCCTTTGCGCTTTCATCTTTGACCTTCCTTAGTAATTGTTCCAAATCTATGATGTTTTCCTCTAATAATATGGTAGCTTCTGCATATCTAAGATTGTTGATGTTCACTCCTCCTTCTTCTAAGTCTGCTTTGATTATGATATTTTCTACATATAAGTTGAAAAAATAGGGTGATAGAATGCATGCTTGCCTAATGCCTTGGCCAATTTACAGTTCTAAGAACTACCTATCAAAAGACAATGTGCATCTATTTGCTCTTTCCCTCTTAGATTTCCTGTGGTATTTTACAAAAATGGAATAAGAAGTGAAGAAATGTGGGAAAGTTGCAAATGGAAGATAACAATGTCTAATCCCTCCTCCGGGGGGGGGGGGAGTCTAAATTGGGACCATTGGACATTAACAGCGTTGTCTTTTAGAGAGCAGACAATCCAGAGTCTGTATATTTTTCTAAGCTGACACTAATGGAAATATTGGTAAAATGTAGGTGACTATATGGGTTGATACATCTGAAAAACCTTGATTTATTCAGCCCCAAGATATCTGAAAGCACTTGCCATCTAGTTAAAACAGCTTTCTGCAATAATGTAAGGCCATTGCCTACCCAATACATGGTAGACATCCAGGTCATTTTGAATGTGCCTTATTACAGCATTCTTCTTTAGCACTTTGTGCATGGAAAACATAACATATTATTATAACAAACTCAACAATGCTTTATTCAAGTATAAAGCAATAAATGACCTTCTTTCCTTCTTTTTTTACATTATAGTCATCTCTGCTCAAAATGACCCTGCCCATTCTACCTACTAAGTAAAATGCTCAATACATAAGTTGGACTTTTCTCATTTAGATACAGTATATGTTTACTCATTCAGTCACCTTTCCATAAGTTTCACATGATGAAAATTAATTTGGATGAAAATTTGGAAAAAAGGAGATCAAAGTTCACTCCCAACATTTGGATAATTATTGTGGGTTCTCGATTCCACTATCTGGCACAGCTTTGAAAAACTAGTGGCTTGGTAATCCTTTTTATGAAGGACTATCATGCATTTAACTTCCATGTGAACTTTGGAAATTGCTAATGCAGAGTGCGAACTTTCTACCATCTAGCCTAGGACACTTGCTAGTTGAGGCTGTCTTAAATCTTTGAAAGAGTTCTTTGCAGGCCCACTGCAATTCTCCTTCTAAATGGGATTGAATCTGGAATGTTCTGAATGCAAGGCATGTGCACTACATTCCATAATTTATATTACCTGGAGTGATGCTTTCTGAGAGGGAAGATATAATGGAATTGTTATTAAAAGCTAGTTGAACAAGAATTCTATACAATTGAATTAGAACAATGCCACCAAAAATAGCTTTTGAATAACTCGTCTAATGAAGAATGTACTAACCTTAATATTCACAACTCCAAGGTACATAGAAAATTGGTGGAGATATATGCCATCAGGTTGCTATTTCAGAACACTGTCAGAACACCATTAAAAAAGACCAATTATCTGAAACGGAGATGGAGGTCAAAATAAAATCACATTCCAATGCAAATTCAACTGTTCCATTTTGAGTTTGGCCCAACCCTTCTCTGTTTTGTGATACTTCTTGCATGACCTGCCAACAAATCAGAGGGTTTGGCTGAAAACTTCCACCAAAGATTCCCTACAAAGTTTTCTCTGACCCACACTGATGATGCTCCTCCTCCTGCTTCTCCAGAATGGAGATGTCTCCACACTCAAGTCCAACACATACTACAGAAATAATCCAGCTTGAGATCACTTTAACTGGGAACTGTAGTCTTGTGAGACATTTAGCCTTCTCTGTCAGAGAGCTCTATTGCCACAATAAACTACAGTTCCCAGGATTCCCTAGCACTGAGCCAGGACAGTTAAAGCGGTCGCAAACTGGATTATTTCTGCAGTGTGTCACTCCCCTCTTTAGAGAAAAAAATAACTAAGATTAAGAGTGTGGAGACTTTGAGAAAGGAGAAACTGGGCTGCTTTGATGTGCAAGCCAAAACTCCAAAAAAATCCATCAAGGTTTTTCAAGGGTTTGACCTGAACACCCAACTAATTTCCCACTACTTTTATGGGCCTGAACAAGTAGGTCCTTGCTCATTTCCATGGTGAGAGACAGAGGGAAAGTTCAAATGACTCTGCCCCTCAACTATTAGCAAAGAAAATTCCAATAATGGATTGCAGAATCTTACCCTAAAACCATATATCATGTTATTCACATTCCCCACAAGTCATTCATTCAGTGGAAGTGTGAAGATTACATTTAGCCATTGATGTATTTTATTTTATTCATTTATATCCCGACTTACTCCAAATAATGAGATTCAAGGCAGCAAACATGATAGTTAAAAACAATACAAATTAAAAAGTGTACAAGGGGCTCATTCCCATTTACATTATAATCCGCTTCCCGATTCGGCTTCACTGCGTGTTAGTAATTGGTTCCAAAAGGTCCCCAGTTCCCACTATAGAGCAGAGCTTTTTAATCTGGCAGCAAATTCATTTTATTTTGGCACGATAGTCGTCCCCATTTGCACTGCTAAGTGTCAATCATAAGACGTCACGGCAGCCTGGACTGTGGGGAGGAAGGAAGTGTGGAGGTGGAGGAAGAGGAGGAGGAAGAAAGGGAACTGGACAAAGAGGAGGAAAGGGGGAGTGTAGGAAGAGGAGAAGGAAGAAGGTGAGGAAGGGGGGAGAAGAGAAGGAGGAAGAGGAAAGCCTGGTGCTGGGAAGCTCGCTCTGCCTTTGCACAGGGCTCAAAGGCGGATCTAAGTTCACAGGGCTCAAAGTTCATAGGGCGGGCAAAGTTAGACCTCTCCTCAGCTGGATGAGCGGAAGGACCAAAGGAGAGGCAGCCTGGTTTAGTGGTGTGAGCATTGGACTCCCACTCTGGAAACACAGGCTTCCAATCCCCACTCAGCCACAGAAACCCTCTGGGTTGACCTTGGCCAAGTCACACTCTCTCAGCCTCAGGGGAAGGCAAGGGCAGATCACCCCCCTTTGAACAAACCAGGACAGAAAACCCCAGGATAGAGTCACCTTAGGGTGTCCCGTGTGTGTGTGTGTGTGTGTGTGTGTGTGTGTGTGTGCAGGGGAACCTCCTCCTCTGCTTCCCCGTCTGTTTGCCTGCCTAGCGAAATGCAATTGGCTCAGGGAATGGAGAGCTCCCTTCCTCTGGCCCCTCCCACCCTGGAAAGGCTTGTGAGAAGCATCTCTCAAGCCTTTCCAGGATAGGAGCGGTTTGTGGTTTGTTCGCGAATAGCCAAAACTGTGAATGTCAAACCCGCAAATGTGGAGGGACACCAGTAAGCAATTATTAATATTATATCATAAGGCACTATACAAGCTGGGTTGTAGATACAGCATCCAGACTATGAATTCTAAAACTGATCCTGCACTGAGCAGGGGGCTGAACCTCATGACCCAAGGGACCCCTTCCATCTCTACAGTTCTATGATTCTATAACTTAGAACCTTAAAATATGGACATTTTGGCAACTAGAGATCTGGGAAGTCATAAATATCCCTAGATGGGCAGAATCTGACCATGTGTTAAAGCAAGAGACTAACAAAAGATTTAGGGATACAGGTACTCTTAGAACTGAAATTGTCTCAAAAACAAGCTGTTTTATTAAGAAAAATGCTCAAACCTGATGAAGATTTGCCAGAACATTCGTTACTAAAACCACTGATACCATTACTGATGTGCTGCCATTTTGCAGGAGGTTCTCCTTTGGACTTTTTGCATGGGGAAGCAGAAAAATCCAAGCAGTTACCAATATTGAAATCAGCAGAACCACTCAGCGATCTGATGATCAAATGTTCCAAAAACCTTCAATTTCTCTCTCTGCAATGTCAAGTGCTATTTTTCTTTAGAGAAAGATAAAGGAAACAAGGTCGCAAGATTGTACTAAATCAAAAGAGATTTGAAACAGGTTCGTTTCTACAAATGTTCACAAACCCTAAAGTTTTACTTTAGTTTCAATATTTTGAGCTAGTTCAGGTAATGATGTCTTGACTAACAAGCCAAGATAAAAATTAGTCTTTTATCATCCCCCAGCCCTCTTGCTGCCCCCTTCGTATGAGGCAGGAGATCTCCAATTAACAATAATTGTTCATTTCCTCCAAACTCTCCCATTATTGCTACTGACTCACAGTGCCAGTGGGTCACAATGAGAACAAGGTCACCGGGCTTCTTCTGATTGCAGCATCATCACTGGAAAATAATGCCATAGGGTTATTATAACTGCTTATTATCCCACACAACCATTTGGGGGTTTTAGAACTGATATGATAATAGCCCTGCAAACTGTATTTCTGCAAAACAATTTAAGCATATCAGTTATTTTACATACTGCAGAGGTGCTTCAATGCTTCCAGAAGTCCTTTCTACCCTGTTTTTTTAAACATTGTCAAGTAGAAACCATTACCTTCCAATTGAACCTATTATCTTCAATATGGGGGTCGTTTACAAATAAGTGTGTTGGTTTCACAGACATGCATGTGGCCTACTGTAGTAAGTGGGTTGGACCCTATTTACATCAGAGCCCACACAGCTTCAAGTCAAGCAGCCCAACATAGCCACCAGCTTATCCTGGATCACAGAATCATACAAGGGCCATCCAGTCCCACTGCCTGATGCGCAGGAATACACCACCAAAGCACTCCTGACTGATCGCTATCCAGCCTACGTTTTAAAACCTCCAAAGGAGGAGACTCTACCATACATCAAGGCAACTTATTCCACTGTCCGAGAGCTCTTACCCTTAGGAAGTTCTGCCTAATGTTTAGGTTGAATCTCTTTTCCTGTATTTTCTGCCTAATGTTTAGGTGGAATCTCTTTTCCTGTATTCTGCGGATGTTCCAGTCATGTTAGTGGTTCTATTCTATTGTCTCAAAGATCATTAGTGGGCCCAACTTCAAATTCAGGGGCTTTTTACTGACCTCCCCTAGCTGTCCCTAATTCATACCCTCTTACATTTCACAGATGAAAACCAGAACACGTGTGACCAAGCGATATCAGAGGGTGCTCAAGATGGCACAAGTTTTTAATGAGGAACAACAGTCAAGCTAGAAAAGGCTTAAACAGTTTGCTTTTGCAGGGAAGGGAAAGATTCTGCCTCTTCCTTTCCATTATCCACCACAGAGTTAATAGAGTGCAAACTACTTTTACACTTTAAACTGAGTCTGCACCAACTGAAGTAAGCTGAGGACAAAGGGGGAAGTGACAGGAGGAGAGAGAAACCTGGACATTTTAAAAGCTTCTGGGAAATGGGATGGCTGGGAATTAATCAGGACTGTCCCTTTGAAACAGGGAGAGCTGAAGAGTGTGCTTTCGGAATGGAGAGAGGCATGAATCAGTTTCATGATTCACTTCATGAAATTGAAATGGATCAATAATTACATAAGCACACACTCAGTGCTCAGAAAAAGTCTAGTGTCTTCATCTCAGTTAAAACTAGAACTTTAATAGCAGGTTTTATTGCTAATTCCCTTTCTTGTTCTTTCACATTCCAAGACTAATGCTAAGAATGTGCAACAACCTCTAATTCAGGTTTTGGTGCCTGTAGCACATCCAATTACGTCCAGGAGAGAGGGTTCAGGGGCAACTTTGGGAAGAACTATTTGAGAACTGTAAAATAAGGGAAAGAGCATTAATAGTGCACAAGGATTTCATCTTTTCTCTGTAGGATTTCAGTACACTGCAACTGGAAGTTGAGAGAACATATGAAACAGCAGAAAATATTGGTGTTAGGAATCTGGTTACCTGTACTCCTGCCTTCCCACCATTCCTGGCAGCATATGTTTACTCTGAATCTGCTGGTTCGAGCTCTCACTTTTTACAGGGAATCACAGTTAACTCCCACAGCTGTTGTGCCCTTCTGAGGAAATTATGTCTTCATTCACATATTTAAACACCACCACTTCAGTTAAAGGGAGGGAGCACTCACAACCTCTAACTGTCCTGATTTGGCAGGCACAGTCCTGATTCACCCTCTGTCATCCCACTCTATCAGTTGCCTTTAAAATGTCCCAGTTTCTCTCTTCTCCTTTCACTTTCACTCTTTGTCCCCAACTTACTTCAGTTGCTGCAAACTGAATTCAAGGGGGAAAAGTAGCTTGTAGTCCATTAACTCAGCAGAAGGAAGAGGAGAGGAGGGGAAGAATCTTGCCCTTCTCAAGCAAAGGCAAACTGCTGCAGCCTCTCCTAGCACCTCTGTTTGTCTCATTAATAACTTTTGCCATCTTGATCATGTTGTGATGTAGCTTGGCTTCATGTGTCCCAGTTTTCAGCTGTGAAATGTTGCAGGGTATGAGCATTAAGTTTTGTCTCTCCTCACTCTCAATCTTAAAATTCTGCCTTTGCTAACCTGTCTGCTTCCATATTTCATGATTACAACTTCCATTATCCCTGAGCAACATGACCCCCATCCCCAACTGACGGCTTAGCCTCCCCTCACTCTTATGTGCTCCCGTTATTTGAACCACACCTCACATTCTCTGCAGCCTTCATGGCCCATCCATGGGAGTTATAATCCAGAAGATCTGCAGGACACCGAGTGAGAGGAGGCTACTCCTTGATCCAGGGGAAGAATGCTGTCTGAGATATAACAATTCTAGACTGATTTTCTTTCCACTTTTGGAAAAGCAAAAAAGAGAGCATATTTCTAGTCTATCAGCATGCAGACCATGTCTGCATTCCCCAGACTCCTAGCCCAGCTTGGCTGGTGCTACTGTCAAAAGAGGGCTTGTATCACTGCTGAATTATTTGGTGAAACCTGCAATAATGTATTTTTTCTTTCTTCCTAAAGCAAGACTTCCATGAGAATGTTTATTAACGGTCCAGCTGGCATAGGTTTGTACTCACATTGCTGTACGCCAAGCTGGCACACGATCCTGATGAGCATACATAGCAGGATAAATGGTGTGTGCAAATAGCAAAGTGAGTGGCAGTTTAGCAGCCTGCATATGGTTGGGTTATTATCCATTCCAGTTATCCCAACTGTTCAGTTTTACTACTGGTTTAAGAGTCAGCAAGAATGCTACCTGTAAGCCGCCTTGATCACATTGTGGAAAGGCGGGGTATAAATAAAGATTATTATTATTATTATTATTATTATTAAAATAGGCCCTATACTATTTAGTTGAGAAAAGAAGCAATTCTGAACTCAGCACACCTAGAACTTGACAATCTTAGGTCTTCCTGTACTGTGTGTGTATATATGTGATAGAGAGGGGGGTTAGAGGTAGTGACAATTATGTATTTAGAAAGAATTAAATTTTATTTGCTCTTACTTTGGTTAAATAATCTTTCAATTCTCTTTTTTGCCTTTTTTGTTCATGCCTTGCAGTGGCAGCGCAATCTAAATGGCTAAAATGATGGCCAAGGCTCAGGTGAGCCCACAGCAGGCCACTGAAGCTGTGATGAATCCAAATCTCTCCTAGATATTGGAAACTGTTGGTTCCTGGCTTGACTTTGCGTCCCAGCATTGTGGCTGAGTCCCCTGAACTAGAGGATGTTTGGATATGGCATAGCTTAACTCCTCCCTTGCCCTGCTCTTTCACCATCTCTCCCAATTTTTGGCTCTTCTGCCAGCAGATATTAACCAACAAAGCAGTTCCACTATCAGTCTGCTGTCAGCAGATCTCCGAGATTAGTCATTAAAAGAGAATTCACCTAGCAAAAGGGAATTTCCGTCAATATTAGAAACTTGGGCTGGGCTGGTTTTGATTAAGGATTGCATTGCCCCTTCTTGAATTTACATTGTAAGTATTTATCTGAGATGAGATTGTTCACAAACATTTTTAAAAGTACTTATTTTTTTATAGATATCCCATGTTTCAAACAAGTCATCCCCAAAATGGAAAGCCATATAGTAAAAAGAATAGTGTTAAATGCAAAAATAAAACCAATAATTCATCAATTGTATGCTCCGAAGTAGGATATAATATTAGGTCACAATGTACTAGCTTATGACTTAAAGGTTCACGGAAAACAATTTTTTTCCTCTAATGCCCTAAGAAGGGTATAGATGTATACTTTTTGTAATTTTTTTAATTGAAATATTTAATGAACAGAAATGAAGATATACTACAGGGCCAGCCCTACTATTCGGTAGATTGAGATAGTGACCTCAGGTGATGGAAGTTGTGGGAGTTAGGAATAGCAGACCCCCAACCAATCATCCCAGGTCCCCTGGCCATTCCTGTGTGTTGGGAGACATAGCTATGGCTGTCACACAGCCTCTCTTTTAACATTTAAGATGTTCTGCCGCCTTTAGGGATGAGGGTAGGAGACATGCCCAATTGCCAGTGAGGAAGTAAAATTCAAAGTGCCAGGCCAGTTTATGTCTGTGCATGGAATGGGAAGAGAGGTACCATCTTGTCAGGTGGCAAAACATCTTGGGCCAAGGCAGCATAAGTTTTCTCAAGGGCTCAGACCAGCTTCCATCATTAACATGTCTAGTTTTAAAACCCACCAGACCAGCCTCATAGTACCAACAACACATTAACACAAAACAGAAATACAGGAACATGCACCAGAACACAGACTTTGGGCATAATAAAAGTAGAAAATAACCAGTTCTAGAAGTGGTGAGCCAAGTGTGGCACTGCAGCCACACACGGTCACTTTAAGACTATTTTTGTAGCCTCGATTCTTTTAGATGCCCCTATTTTTACTGTAAAAATAAGATTAATTGTCTCTCATGGAAGTTACCAGGAGAGGTTTCAGGCCCCTGTCAGGCATTGTTTTGTATATTTTTTAAAATACTCATTTTTTAAACCCAAAAATTTACTGTTTGCTTGTGTGAGGAATTACCTTTTTAGGAAATCTGTGGCCCTTGAAAGACATAAAACAAGCCCCTGGACCCACTGCAGTTGTCCATTTATAGCTATTTTAGGTTATAAGGTTTGGAGGGGCTTTGGTTTTTTCCTTATAAGAAAGTTCTTCTTTTTTTGAGCACAAATTGTCATTTCTACACTGTGGGATGATATCATTAGGCCTATCAGCATTTCCAGAATATTCTTCCAAGGTCTGGGGAGTATTTTCTTTAACAAGAAGAAGAAGAAGAAAAGGAAGGTGGTACTAACTTTAGATCATTTTAATTGGCTTGTTTCTAACTCACCTGCTTCTTCCATTGCATAAGGGTTACCAAAAAATGAAGGTTGTCAGATTTAATCGCTATAATTGGCCCACAATTATGATGTGTGTGTGTGTGTGGTATGGGAAGGAGAGGAGAGGAAGAACATTAAAGGCACAACTGCCTTTTCAGAATAGTTCAGATAACCTCAGCAAAATATCCCTTTTGCAAAAGCAACCTAATCACATTATTTTTCCTACCTTCCCCGCACCCCCAGTAGCCAACTGCAGTGAAATGTTCTGTTTTGGAAGAAAAGGGCAAAAGGGGAAAAAGGAAAGCTCTCTGTACACACACCTTCCTCCCACCACATCTGGTCCTGCCATTGTCTAGAGCAGAATAATTTATGCTAATATTCATTGATTTCCCTATCTTTGCAGCATATTCTTCCCCCTTCCTCCCCAGCCCCCAACACACAGACACAGCTTTTTCTTTCAGTGAAGCCCAAAGCATCCTGCAATGAAAAATGGAAAACAAGAGCAAATAAGAGCAGGCAGTATAATGCCTTTCTTCCCCACCACCACCTTTTCTTTCCCTGCATTTTCTCAGTTAATTGTTTGTGCCCTCCTACGCCAAAAACACACACATACAAAATGCTGCTGGAATAGGAGGCATCCTTGCTTAGAAGCCGCTTCTTCAATTACGTATAATTACTTTTTCTGTATAGCTGCTGTAAATTGCTGGTGACATGTAACTAAATTTCAGCAGATTCTTCCACTGACACCAAAGGTGAAAGGCAAAAGTGCAGCGGAATAAACACCCCTAGTTGGTGGTGTTATTGGGAGGAATTGCATGGGCAAGAGAGATTGAAAATAGGAAAGGAGATGGATAGCAGATGAATGAGAAAGTGGAGGAGGTAGCAGTGAAAAAGGAGAGAAGAGTTCAGTGATGCCATCTTTATCTTCCAGAAATGTGGCTATGTGGGGATTGGACATATTGCCACTCAGTGAGAATTCTGTCCCCTCCTCTGAAATTTTCCTTCAATCACCAGATTTCTAGCATTGTAGCAACCTGAAATTTAATCTGAGCAATTAGAAATACAGGTTAGACATCCAAAGGAAAGGGGGCAGGTAAAGATAGAAAGCAAATGAAAACAGAAAAAATATCTTCCTTTTTTAAAATGTCGCATCTTCTGTAGTCTAGAAATGTGGGGAAATTTTCATTTTAGTGGGCATTCATTGGTTAAGGGGTGCCCTCCTTTTGCCCCCTCCTCAACAAAAACCATTTTATTCTCACAATAGCACTGCAGGATAAGTTAACTGACTGATAACCAGTTCAGTGAATTTCATTGTTGAATCGGGATTTGAACTCAGAAGTGAGGCCATGTTGTGCTTAATGATGGAATGAATGGGACTGCTACTATACTGCAAAATTAATGCAGTTTGATGCTGCCTTAATTGTCATAGCTCCACCCTATGGAGTGCTGGGATTTGTAGTTTGTTGTGGCGCTAGAGCCCTATGACAGAGAAGGCTAAATATATCACAAAACTGCAAATCCCACAATTCCAAGAGACCCCAAGAGTCATCCAGTCCAACCTTCTGCCTTGCAGGAATGTACAATCAAAGCACTCCCAAGAGATGGCCTTCCAGCTTCTGTTTAAAAACCTCCAAAGAAAGAGACTCCACAACACTACGAGGGATGATATTCCACCATCAAACAGTTTAGGGTTGAAGAGAAAGCTAGAAAATCCATTTTGTTCTCACACTGTTCTGGCCAGAAGAATGCAACAGCACCCTAAGACAAAATCAGTCCAAAGGTCAGGACATCAGACTGCCCAGGCAGATGCTGGACCACACAGTTGCATGGTTCACAAGTTGGGACAATTGCCAATCCATACCTGTTCCATGAGAAAAGCAAGATGCCATTGAGAAATGTCCACCTTGGTTCCAGGGGACATACAACTTACGTAGAACTGCAGGCACAATAATTGTGCTTACCAGATATATTGTTTGTGTCTTGCATGCCATCACTTTGATGACTTACCTGGGAGGCCATCACCCTCAACAATATCTCAGCAAGGTTCAGGCTTGGTCTTTTTAGTACATAATCCAAAGATTAGCTCTGTTGCTTATTTGATTTACAACCTGCTTTTCTCACAACAAATTGCAGGGCAATATCAATGACAAAATTGAATAAAACCAGTATAATATGATCATTAAAAAGATCAAAAGCACAATTTAAAACACATGAAGAAAGAACATCACCCACCCATCTGGTTAAAAGCTTTTTACACATTGTTTGAATTTCCTTTGAGTGTCTGCCTGCTCACTTCTGTGTCTGTGAAGACAAAAGAGAGAGAGAGAGAGGGAAGGAAGGAAGGAAGGAAGGAAGGAAGGAAGGAAGGAAGGAAGGAAGGAAGGAAGGATGGATGGATGGATGGGTAAACTGTAATAATGCAGTAACTGAAATTCTGTACCTGAAAATAAAATTCACTCACTAAAACTCTCCAGCAGTAACACATATTATCATCAATGGCCACCTGCTACTCTGTACTTGGATATCATATTTCAAGCAAATATGTATTGTTATACCCAGCTGAGATGTATTCTTTCAAAGGAAATTCCTTTTTAACCAACACAGTAATTTCACAGGCAGAAGTGGGCAGTCACATAACATATGCAAAAGAAATACATGGGCTGTCACATTTTCCAGATTGTACAAATCTCTGCCTAATGAGCTGCTTGTTTCTAAGCAAATACACTTTCCATTTTAGAAAAGTGTTTTAGAGAAATGAAAACCGCTTGAATAGATATAGAAAAGTAAATAGAAAAATGCATTTGTTTTTAGGGCTGCATCCGATGTTACACCAGGCAGAAGAGTATTAAAGCAATCAAGTCCCCCCCCCACTTCCTCCTTCTATAGCCCACATGCTTCCAAAAATCTCTTGCATGATGGAGACTGTGTGGTAGAGGTCTGTAGTAGGTAGGGAGGAATGGCAGGAAATTGGATCGAGGAATATAGACAACTCACCTGTACTGGAGCATTCCTTGAGAGTGTTTAAATAAATGGATTTCCAGGAGAGAAAAATGGTGATCAGATGTCTCTGAGTGTGTACCAACATCACAGATGGCTTTCGATGGCAACCACCAAGGAGAAGATCTGACCAGAGAAATCTCATCCTGGATAAGAGGAGAGCCTGGATGACCCCACAAGAAGTACAGGCACGTGCCAAGATGGTGCCTGGGGTGTGCGGCAGGGTTCCTGAGCATGTCTGTGGTCAAGCCGGCACAAAGTGCTGGTCTGTACCAGGCATAAGATCGCAAACTTGTTTTTTTATTTTTATAATTTGATTTAGGATTTAAAGTGAAGAGGCTATCAATTCTGGAGGGGAAACTACACCTGCCTGACTCTGTTTAATAATCTATCATCATCATCATCATCATCATCATCATCATCATCATCATCATCAT
>NC_056523.1:101286374-101289534 GCF_019175285.1 Sceloporus undulatus
ATTATTATTATTATTATTATTATTATTATTATTATTATTATTATTATCTGGTATTCTGTATTGCAGTTATGGATTCATAACCTAGAGCTACAGATCTGCAACTGCTCTGTATTCAGTTACAATCACAATTGTGGCATCATTATCATGATTGCAAATGGCTCCGCTCCCCCTCCCCCAAATCCCCCCTTAAACTCCAGGGATGTGCTCCAAGTGATGGAGGTCTGTTCTGCTGACAATCTGGGCACAGCAGGATAATATTTTCCAGCTTCCTTCTGCCATTGAGTGAGACTGCCAGAATCAGAAGCAGAGCTCCTGCTGCAATTCCTCATCTTAGTTTCATTCACTGCTGGGAGGAGGCTGGAAATGTCATCTTTGCTCCACAATTGGCAGCTTAACAGACCTGCTTCTCTCAATGCAGCTGCAGGCTGATAAGGTGTCTTGGGGAGGGGTTCAGGCCAGAGGTTATGCATTCATGCCCAATGCAGGATATTGGCTGTCATTATTTCAACATCCTGCATTTTTCCCAATTCAGGACTTGTACAATTGACACCACACACCAATGTCCAAAATTTTCTGTTTTTTTATCAGCATATATTCAAGGTAAACCATATGACCATTCCACCCTAGGAACTCCAAAAACTTTTCGTAGACCCACACTTGCTCACATGCAAATGAGAAGTTTAAGGCTCCTCTCCCACCATACAGTCATAAAAATTCAGTGCCTTAGCTATGTGGGGCTCAGCCTCCCTAACATCCTTCTGGCCTCCCCACACAGAGCAAGAACAGATTGGACACTGATTTCACTGAGTTGTGCTTTTTCCTGCTCTGGGATGTGGAACCCATATTTTTATTATTATTACTGTTATTTTATTAATGCCTCACCTACTTTTCAGTTAATTATGAAACCACCATTATATTTAGGCCACTTTTACTCAAAATGCCTGGCTACAGACATGCAGAAATCTGATCCCTGACAAGGCCTTTGTTCTGATCAATTTAACCTACAGCAAGGAAGAAATAAGATTTTGTCCCAGTACTCTTGCCTGTGAAGGTCAGCTTTACAGGAGCAGAGCTTTCTAGATCAAAACAAAATATTTCAAAAGACAACAGCTACTCAATAATCTAAACATAACAAACCAATAAACATATTTTTTTAAAAAAACTCTCAGTTGCTGAGATCCATATGAACTGCTAGACAAGTCTTTAATTGCACTATCAGTAAAGCTAAATCTGGAAAGCCTAAACAAGATTTACGCATCAAACTAGCAAACTCTGAAGCCTCATCATGTTTTTTTTGTATTCAATAGAAGCGGGAGACATTGAGATAATCTGCCTGAATTCATTAAAGGTCAGGTGATGAGTGAACATTACACAGCAAGAGGAGATGGTCTATAATTCCTTCTTTTTCCTGCTTTAAAGAATCCCAGATACAAGAACATTTAGGGTCCAAACAGACAAGCTGTTTCGGGTCACTTTGGAGGTATGCTGTTTAAATAACACACACATCTTAAGAGGCTGAAAGCCACACCAAAGCTGATGCATACATTATTTTAAACAGCACACTTCAAAGTGTCCCAAAACAGCTTTATTTTCGCCTGTCTGTTCGGGCCCATAATCTCCTGCCTTATAACATAATAGGATCTGGTAGTCAAGTAAGCACACAAGGCTGGAGAATTAAAGCCCTCTAGGTGTTAGACTAGATAGCCCATACTCCTTGACCATTAACCATGCTAGCTGGGATTGATAGGAATTGGTGTTCAATAACTTCTGGAAAGGCACAGGTTCACCAGCACAACTCTTAGAGAAAGATAATCTCCCTAATATGTGTTTCTTGAGGAAACAGTATGCTTCTGTGTTGCTATGTCATGGGCAAACATCATATGAATACTGCTAGTGTGTCTGTGTGCAAAGAGAAAAATAACTGTAACTTTTGTGTCTGAAATTTGTGAGTTCCAATAACAAGGAACAATAAGGCTTGTTAGATGAAGGGAATGCTGTGGTTATAGTATATCTTGATTTCAGTAAGGCCTTTGACAAAGTTTCCCATGATATTCTTGCAAACAAGCTGGTAAAATGTGGGCTAGACAAGGCAACTGTTACATGGATTTGTAATTGGTTGACTGACCGAACCCAAAGGGTGCTCAACAATGGCTCCTTTTCATCCTGGAGAGAAGTGACCAGTGGGGTCCCACAGGGCTCTGTCCTGGGCCCAGTGCTGTTCAACATCTTTATCAATGACTTGGAAGACAAAATTGGGGGAATACTTATCAAATGTGCAGATGACACCAAATTAGGAGGAGTAGCTAATACTCCAGAGGACAGGATCAAGATTCAAAATGACCTGAACGGACTAGAAAGCTGGACCAAAGCTAACAAAATGAAATTCAACACAGAGAAATGTAAGGTACTGCACTTAGGGAGGAAAAATGAAAAGCACAGATATAGGATGGGGGACACCTGGCTGAACGAGACTACATGTGAAAGGGATCTAGGAGTCAAAGTAGACTATAAGTTGAATATGAGTCAACAGTGTGATGCGGCAGCTAACAAGGCCAATGCGATTTTAGGCTGCATCAATAGAAGTATAGTGTCTAGATCAAGGGAAGTAATAGTGCCACTCTATTCTGCACTGGTCAGGCCTCACCTGGAATATTGTGTCCAGTTCTGGGCACCACAATTAATAAAGAACATTGAGAAACTGGAGCGTGTCCAAAGGAGGGCAACTAAAATGGTGAAGGGTCTGGAAACCACATCCTATGAGGAACGACTTAAGGAGCTGGGGATGTTTAGCCTAGAGAAGAGGAGGCTGAGAGGTGATATGATAGCCCTGTTTAAATATTTGAAGGGATGTCATGTTGAGGAGGGAGCAAGCTTGTTTTCTGCTGCTCCAGAGACTAGGACCCAGAGCAATGGATGCCAGCTGCAGGAAAAAAGATTCCACCTCAACATCGGGAAGAACATCTTGACAGTAAGGGCTGTTCAACAGTGGAACAAATTCCCTCGAAGTGTAGTGGAGTCTCCTTCCTTAGAGGTCTTCAAACAGAGGCTGGATGGCCATCTGTCGGGGATGCTTTGATTGTGATTTCCTGCATGGCAGGAGGTTGGACTAGATAGCCCTTGCAGTCTCTTCCAACTGTACGATTCTATGATTCTATGATTC
>NC_056523.1:101292534-101298571 GCF_019175285.1 Sceloporus undulatus
ATCATCATCATCATCATCATCATCATCATCATCATCATCATCATCATGTTTAGTTCTTACTTGTCTCTCCCCATGGATTTCTCTATTTACCAAGAGAGAGTATGCAGGAAAGGAGGAAGAAAGAAGTGCTATTCTTTAAGCAAAAGGTTCAAGTCACAAAGTGCAACACAAGTTTTACTTGGGACACTGTAGGGGAAATTAACTGTTTTTAATGGGGAAGAACATATAACTATTAAGACTAATGGCTTTTCTCACCATAGGAAAAGGGTGTTGTTGTTGATTGGAGCATGATAACAGGAAGAATTGGCTGATGTGGTTGAGTTGGTGTGGAAAACTGGAAGATACTGAGCTAAGAAAAGCCAGTGTGGCATAGTGGTTTGAATGTTGGCGTATGACTCTGGAGACCAGAGTTCGATTTCCAACTTGGCCACAAAACCCATGGGGTGATCTTCAGCAAGTCACTCGCTCTCAGCCTCAGGGGAAGGCAATGGCAAACCACCTTTGAACAAATCTTGCCAAGAAAGCCCCTTAGGGTCGCCATAGTCAATGATAAAAGGCATGGCTGCTCTCACATTTAAATGACTTGAAGGCACACAACAACAAGTGATCATATTGAAAACTGCTACCATTTGGTGGACACTGGGAAAATTGCAAAGGTGTTTTTTTAGGGAGAGGTGCTCCCACCCAGTGGCCAAATGAAGATTTTTAAATAAAATTAAAACAAGATCTGGAAAATGTGGAAGTTCAGTTTGCAACAGTTTCTGAGACGGAAAATACTGGAGATGTCTCTGTATGTTTACAGAGAAGAGAAGAAGAAGTGAGTCAAAATTTGGAAAAGGATCTGGCACCGCCATTAGGGCAATGGGATTTGAGGTGCCACATTTTTTCGTATCCAACTGTATATCAAGAGTACAATTTTCTGTTGAAGTTTGTTTATTCAAGAGGACAGAGAAAGATGCAAAACATGCAGTGATGTGGCATTCACCTTGGAGTAGTGAGTTACAACAATGAAACATGATATGCATATTTGTGACACAGTTATCAGGTTGAAGTTCAAACATCAGCTTAAAACTGAAAGATTGCATTGAGGATTGGGACAGGGCTGGAAATAAACTATACTGCAATCTAAATTTTGAAGCAAGTCCTCTTCAACAATGCATTGTGCTAGTTAAAGAACATATTAGTGCAAATGCTGGTTTTATTAATAGTGCTAGCAATCACACAATACTTTTTTACATTAATGGTTTATGCATACATGAAAGACCTTCTCCCTTCTACTCTATACACATCTACTCTCCCATTTTTTTCCTAGCTTTGCTTATTGTTGTTTGTTGCTCTCTGACTTATGGCAATCCTAAAGTGAACCTATCATTGGGTTGTCAGGGACTAAGAGTTTGTGACTCACCCAAGGTCACTCAGGCGGGTTACAAACCGCCGAGTTGCAGCGGTCTCCCGCCGCTGCCACTTGCAGAGTCTGGGAGTCGCAGCGGCCAAACCGCGGGGCTCCCGGACGCTCCGAGGAAGGAGCGCGGAAATCGCGCTCCTTCCTGGGCCCCAGAAGTGGCGCCATAAAGCGCAAGGCACACTTTCGTGGCATCACTTCCGCCGTGACACGTCCGCCGCCATTTTGTATACGCAGAGCACGTATTAGGGTTAGGGGGGTGCGGAAGCACCGCCCCTTCCTAACCCTAGTACGCACTCCCGCGCGTAGTTTCTGGCAGTATGTAACCCGCCTCAGTGAGTTTTCGTGGCTGAGAGGGGAATTGAATCCTGGGGATCATTCCCACTACGAATCCTGATTCAGCGTATATGCCCCTAGTTCCCACTGGAAATCAATTCTGATCCTCATTGGATCAATTCCAGAGGAAATAAAGCAGAGCAAACGCAAAAAGCCCAGGGTTTGGGGGTAGCAGTTATTTTGAGGTTCTTTTGAGAAGAATCAGTCCTGATGTGATTCCTAACAGTGGGAATGCCAGGTCAGAAGAGATTCTTTCTGAGGGGAGGAACAAATGGCAGAGGGGTGATATTTTGAGAGATCCACCATCCCCCCTTGCAGTGCTGCCTGTTTACTTGTGTTTTTTAAAATTAAATTGATAGAATATGTGATTGATAGAATATGTGGTTGTTTGATTTTGTAACTACTTGCAAGGCAAGTAGTTGCAAAATCAATCACATATACTATATTTTATTTTCTTTTTTTAAAAAAAAAATCATTGTCCTCTCCTTCATCCTCCTGCTCCATACCCCCTGTGCCTTCCTTCCTTCCTTCCTTCCCTGCTTGGCTTCCTTGCTTGCCTCCCCAGTGTCTTCCTTCCTTAGCCGCTTGGCTTCTTCACTTGGCTTCCACAGTGCCTGCTCTCTCTTCTTGGCCTTGGCTCTCTCCCCCCGCCGGCTTGTGCTCCATTTCTGTCTTCCTCCATCCCCAGCTTGAAGCAGCGCAAATGGGGATGAAAAAAAGAACACCGATGCAAGTGGCATAAAAAAAGATCCCCTTTTTTATTGAGAATGATGGATCTTTTGAAATCAGTTACAGACACAAAGAGGATCTGAATCACGACCCGTGTTATTCTGCCAGTGGGAATGAGCCCCGGGTCTCCAGAGTTGTTGTCCAATGCTCATGGCACAATACCACCCTGGCTCTCTGCTTTGCTTATATAAAGATGTAAAAATTGTAGATGTCTTGGATCTAAACTGCAAAGATTTCCTTTTGCCAGCAGCAAAGACCCTTTTATTCAGGCAAAGCTTAAACTCCTTTGTTGTGCCATGAAGCCATTTCCAACTTACATCAGCCCTAAGGTGAACCTATCATGAGGTTTTCTTGGAAAAATTTGTTCAGAAGAAGTTTGCATTCACCTTTGTCTTCCTCTGATGCTGAGAGAGTGTGACTTGCCTAAGGTCACCCAGTGGGTTTCCATGCCTGGTGTCCAGAGTCATAGCCCAATGTTCAAACCTCTACACCTTGCTGGCTCTACTTTAACAACTAATTGTGCCTTAATCGATGTGCACTGTATTTTTAATGTTTTAATGTATTTATGAAGAAGCTGTTTTAATGTCTGCTTTAAATTAATTGTATTGTTTTATCTTTATAGGTTGGCATTCAGTATTGCAGTTATGGATTCATAACTGCAATACTGAATGCCAACCTATAAATACCACCACTACCACCCTCACCCCACATACACACACACATCAGCAAGCAAGGCACTAACAATTAAAAGCAGGACTCCTGCTTCTGCCCAAAATCCTTCTTGCAGCCTCTTTTGGTGACAGGAGGGAAGTAGAAAGGTCATCCTCCTTGCAGCCAAATGGGTAACAGAAAAGACCTCCTTCACCCAATCTGGCTGCTGGGTGTTAAGGTGGGCTGGGAGGGTTGGACTGAGAGATGTTACTTAGTTATGCAGATGTAACTAAGTAACCAATGTAAAATATCAACAAAAAGAATATTATATTTTATTAGGATTTTGCTATAAATTGCCCTGCATCCCATCTTTGAATGAAATGCAGGGTACAAATAAAATAAAACAAAACAAAATAATATGGTCAGTGTTGCTACCAGAAATGTCTTGCTCTGAATATTTTTCACAATTCCCAAGATGGCCATATGGCACTGTTGCTGAATGCAAGCATTGCTTTCTAATAAATGAACTTGGATTTATAATAAACTTGATGGCGCCTGTCTGATAAGCCAATTATCTCACACACTCAACAAGGATCCAAAGACAGATGTTTGAATGGATAAAAGTATGTCCTGTGGTTTGCAAACTGCAGATACAATTACAGCCTTCACTTTTATTGCTGCTCATAAATGTTAAATGCAACTTGGTCTATGTTTCAAATTCATTTATTCCCATTTATCCTCATCTTGCTGAAGCCAAAATGGACTTACAAAGTTGTCATCCTGGTAATTACTCCCCTGATGAATATACAGATATGAACAGAAACATTTGTTAAACCTGATTAACATTCCTCTTGGACCAATGTGACAGAGCAGCAAATGTGGCAGAGCAGCAAAGCGAAATCTCTACATTTACAGACTGAGAAAAGATTAAGCAAGAAGGCAGAACACAAATCTTTCCAATGACTCTTCTCAAAAAGTGAGACAAAGATCTCTTAAGAAGGTGTGGTCAGTATAGATAAAAGTCCATGCCCCTCTCTCCATTGACAGAGAGGATTCCTGATCCATCACACCAAACAGAAGGCACTTTCTACTAGTGTAGAAAAATAACATACAGTCTGCATGGGTATTACTGTCCTGTGTAAGACTCCTCCTTATATAGATCCAATGTGTGTAAATCAACTTTGTTGCTGTGATTAGCTGTGGTAAGTAGTATATTTGTCAATGCAGTCTGCATTTCCGGTTGTGATCTTCTATAGTTATTTCCTGGGCCTCAAGTGAGAAATGCAAAGTTCCAAATACAGTGGTACCCCGGGATACGAATGCGCCGGGTTACGAATTTTTCGGGATACGAAAAAATCCCATAGGGATTTATTGCTTCGGCTTACGAAGGTTTCTTCGGGTTACGAAAAAACCGCGGCGCTATTTTCCGCCACCGGAGGGCAGCAGAGAGCTATTTTTCCATTAGCGCCTATGGGAATTCGGCTTACGAAGGTATTTCGGGTTACGAAATTAACCGCGGAACGAATTAATTTCGTAACCCGGGGTACCACTGTAGAGGAAAAGAAATGTTTAGCATGAACTCTAATGCTTGAACCATCCTATTTTGAGTGTGCACTGAGGTCTAATTTCCACACAAAGAGACATGTTGAAAGTATATGAAATTATTTTTGCACAACAGGTGCAGGTTGGATTTCCAATGTTACTCAATAATTACCAGACTTCTGCAGTATTGGCAGAAGTAGATTGTACTGTGCTATACTGAATGAGGGTTTACCTAGAACAGAGTAGGAAACCTCCACGTGTTTTGGACTTCTGCTTACAAAACCCACATTTTGCCTGAGCAAGGACCCATCTGAAGGGTCAAACTTTCCACACTTTTGATCTACAAACTGGCAGGATGTGCTGAAATTCTGTGTAAGCTGATATTAAGAACCCCAAGCTCTTGCCACACTGCAGAAATAAAGCAGTTTGGCACCAATTCATCTGTCATGACTCAATGCTATGGGATGCTGGGATTTGTAGTCTTGTTAAGCTTTTCCTAAGATAGCTTTTCCTGATGCCATTGCCAAACTACAAATCCCAGAATTCCATAGTACTGAGTCTTGGTAATTAAAGTGGTGTCAAACTGCTTTATTTCTGCAGTGTGGCAGCAGGCTCAGTCAAGGATAAAAGGCATAATTGCTCTCACATTTAAATGTATGCTTATCCAAGATAGATTAGACATTTTCTATCTTATTAATTTGTTTCTTAGCTAGATCATTCTTCCAAAGCTGAAACAGTATCATACAGAACATCAGTACATAATGAAAACTTACATTTACCACACAATACTATAACAGCTGGGGTCAAAACATAAAACCTAGTTCCTGGAACAGTTTAAAAATCAGCCCTTCCACCATGGATTTTTATTTATTTTATTGCCACCCACGCACTGGTTGTAAGTCCATTAATGACTGTGTTTCACAGTACAACACAACAAAAGAATTACCTCCATTTACCCACAGTTAAAGCACTGACCACATTTCAACATGTGTCAGTGCTCCCCAGTTCACTCTAATGCACTTTTGACAGGAAAACAAGAGAAGCAGAAACTAAGGTTCCTTTAATCCAGGTTGTGTGACCTAACAAGCTTTTCTGGTGGCCAAAAGCCATTTTCAAAGTTAATCCTGGCCTTGACTCTTTAAACAAAAACCAACCTAAGTTCAGAATTTTATTCTCAAGTGTATGACATTTGGAATAAAAAAGAAACGTCTGTATTTCTGTAATTCAAAGTGCTGGCTATGACCTACAAGGTCCTATACGGCTCATCTCTGCGTTATCTGAAGTACTGTGCCTCCCTCTGTAAACCTTATTTTGGCCTAAGATCTTCTGGGAGGCCCTTCCCTCTGTCCCAGCAGCCTCACAGGTAGACCTATCTGG
>NC_056523.1:101298671-101302553 GCF_019175285.1 Sceloporus undulatus
TTAAGCTTTTCCTAAGATAGCTTTTCCTGATGCCATTGCCAAACTACAAATCCCAGAATTCCATAGTACTGAGTCTTGGTAATTAAAGTGGTGTCAAACTGCTTTATTTCTGCAGTGTGGCAGCAGGCTCAGTCAAGGATAAAAGGCATAATTGCTCTCACATTTAAATGTATGCTTATCCAAGATAGATTAGACATTTTCTATCTTATTAATTTGTTTCTTAGCTAGATCATTCTTCCAAAGCTGAAACAGTATCATACAGAACATCAGTACATAATGAAAACTTACATTTACCACACAATACTATAACAGCTGGGGTCAAAACATAAAACCTAGTTCCTGGAACAGTTTAAAAATCAGCCCTTCCACCATGGATTTTTATTTATTTTATTGCCACCCACGCACTGGTTGTCAGTCCATTAATGACTGTGTTTCACAGTACAACACAACAAAAGAATTACCTCCATTTACCCACAGTTAAAGCACTGACCACATTTCAACATGTGTCAGTGCTCCCCAGTTCACTCTAATGCACTTTTGACAGGAAAACAAGAGAAGCAGAAACTAAGGTTCCTTTAATCCAGGTTATGTGACCTAACAAGCTTTTCTGGTGGCCAAAAGCCATTTTCAAAGTTAATCCTGGCCTTGACTCTTTAAACAAAAACCAACCTAAGTTCAGAATTTTATTCTCAAGTGTATGACATTTGGAATAAAAAAGAAACATCTGTATTTCTGTAATTCAAAGTGCTGGCTATGACCTACAAGGTCCTATACGGCTCATCTCTGCGTTATCTGAAGTACTGTGCCTCTCTCTGTAAACCTTATTTTGGCCTAAGATCTTCTGAGAGGCCCTTCCCTCTGTCCCAGCAGCCTCACAGGTAGACCTATCTGGTCCTGTTTTGTTTCTAGTTGTTGTTGTTCTTTTTAATGCTTATACTTTTCACTACTTTCAGCTTTGTTGATCTATTTACTGTATATACTTGACTATAAGTCGACCTAATGTATAAGTTGAGGGCAGGTTTTGGGGCCAAAATTATGGATTTTGCCATCACCCATGGTTGTGTCAAGGGTAAAACCTGGAGATTCCTTCAGTGTGGGTATGTGTGCGCACAGCAAGAGGGACTCTAACTGAGGTTTTTTGCTTCAGTGTTTCAACTTTGCTTTCACCCTTCACTCCCAAGACAGCAGTGGCATGGGCAGAAGAGGGACTCGGTTTGTTTGACAGCAATCAATCACCCAGGAGTCTTTCTGCTTGGTTCAAGAGAAAAAGAAATTGCTCTCCCCTGCACATGAGAAAATCTGAAAGAGCTGCTATCACATAACCATGCTGACTCATAAATAACTCGACCTGGGATTTTGGGGTCAATTTTGGGGCAAATCTTTTTAGACTTATAGATGAGTATATATGGTATTTTATATTTATTTATAATTTATAAATTACATGCTTAAATTTTGTGTGGGTGGCCTAAATACCCTACAGACACCAAATCCCATCTGATCTTGGAAGTTAAGCAGGGTCAGATCTGCTTAGTACTTGGATGGGAGACTGACATGAATACCAGGTGCTGTATGCTATATTTCAGAAGAAATAACAGCAAAATCATCTCTGAGTATTCCTTGCCTAAGAAAATCCTATGAGATTCATGGTGTCAGCACAAGTCAATAAGCAGCTTAAAGGCACCTGCACACACAATCTAGAAGATGATAGGAAATGGTGTGCCTGGTCCATTCCTTACCCTCAGACACACAGCTAGCTCTGCCCTTTGGATGACCACAGGTTGTGTCAAAGGCAAGATGCTATTCTCCATCATCAGATGAGAGGGGCTACTGTGAAGGGCATAGGCTAAATATGGCAATCTCCACATCGCCTTATTTAAATGGGTGGGAATACCCTGAAACCATAAGCCAGGGCAAGATCTAGGCCTTTTGCTCTCTAATGCTAAATCAAACAGGATTTGAAAATGAATTGCTCTATTTTCACAGGACATTTGCAGAAGGCAGAAATAAAAGCCATGCAGAAAATGGACTGATTCAATCAAGCATGTCATGGCTTGAGTTTGCAAGAACTGAGAAAGCTGGTAAACAATAAGATCTTTTGGATACTCCTGGGTCACAGTGTCAGCATAAGTAAAAACTGACTTGACAGCTCATCATGTACACACAGAGAGAAAGAGAGAGTTCGAGAAGCAATTCTCGAGTTTTCTGGAACCACATACAACCACAAAATTTTACCAATGCTATTTTTGAGGAATCTTTCCTCCTCCTCTTACTCCTCCCCCTCCCCTCCCCATGTCTTTTCCCTAAATCTGATTGAGGCTCATTTGCCTGCAGAAAATTAGAAACCATTTTGGTTGAATGCTCCCAGTGAATGAAACTCAGGCTTAGACTAAGAGCTCTTTTGTACAGCCAGTGTTTGTCAGGCAATCTGGATGCCAGCCGTGCAATTAACAAATACTCTCTTCTCATAACCGCCAAGGGAAGGCAATCAATTCCAAGTTTAGAAACAGAAGGGGGAAATAGCTTCAAGAGAAAAGGCCTGAACAGCTCCAGGTTTATATTGAGAAAGGGAAGCAGTGACAGCAGGAAAGTAGGCTCCTCTGTCCGCTGCAGTGCTGGACATCCATATGTCCAATCCACATGCAAAACCACTGGATGTAGCCTGCACTCCTTGCTTTAGCTTCTGATAAGTGAGGTGCACAAAAACCTTTGGCTATTCTAGTAATGGAGACTACTAATGCTTTTGTGCAAGGAGAGAGGTGCTACAGTTAGGAGGGCACAGAGCTCAGAAGTAACATGTTATGTTAAAGATAATTATGTTCCCTATAACATATTACTATTTGGGGTCACAGGGGTATAACAATGTTCCTCTTTCCAAAGAAAGAAACAATTAGTGAGGCCTTTATTTTTTTCCTTAAAAATAATGGTCACTTTTCTCATTATTTTTGTAGTGGCTTCCTCCCTTACCACCCAACACATGCACACACTTACAGCCATTTTCTTACCTGTTTAGATTGCTTGTTTTGTTCTCAAAATGAACAAAAAAGCACGAGTACTGTAATGAATAAGGGAAGCAAATACATTTTAAAAGAAAGGTAGCAGTAATGATAATGAGTTAATTTGGAGCAATTATTTTGTAATGGCTTACATCAGGGGCAGGGCTTGGAAACTTGTGGGGTACACATTTTGGTCCTCTATGCTCCCTGAATGTCCTTTTTTCTGGCAAAAACAAAAATGAGGGAGGCAATTAACCTTTTAACTACAGTCCCATGCACTTTTTAAAAATCTATTTCCTAAAAAATTTTTTTAAATAGAAATAGAAATGAACATCTTTGCCTCTTCTGCTTTGTGATTTTAGGTTTTTGGTATTTTTGGCAGTCCACATGACCCCAAAGAATCCCAAAGCAGAAAACTGCCTCCACTCATCCATACTGGAGTTACATAATATTTTTTTTCCCAAAAGCAATCTGTGTGGAAAGCAAGAGGTCGAGTGGAAGAGGGAAGACAAGAAGGAGGTGAGATAATGCCTTGAGAACCATTTATTTGCGAAGCAGCTAAAGAGGATCTGAGGCACCTGCAAATCCAGCTGGTTTGGTTGTCCTCCAACTGTTCTCAAATTTCAGAGAATAACATTATGCACTGTTGCAAAGCTTTTGGATGTTCTACAGAGAGGCATATTAGACTAAACAGGAGCTGTATGGCTACATCACCAATGAGAGGACTGCATGCATTTATTAAGCCTATCTGTGAAAACATTCTGCTAATCTGATCCCAATATGCCATTTTTTAGAAAGGAAAAGAAGCATATTTACCAGTTACTTCTGTGACATCAGTTAGGATGAAAGAGAGGAGAGGCCCTTATCAGACGAGTGTGGAAACTGGGGG
>NC_056523.1:101302617-101307220 GCF_019175285.1 Sceloporus undulatus
TTAATGCTGTTTGGATATTGCTATTGTTGTTATGTAATATTGGCTGTTTTGTGATATGCATTGATATTATATTGATAACTGTATTGTTGCCTTTTGTATTGAGATGTATTGCCATTGATATTATGATGTATTTGAAATATGCAGTGTTATGTTATTGTTATGCAAATTGTTGTAAACCGCTTTGATTAATTTGTTTTAGAAGGGCGGTATACAAATAAACCTTATTATTATTATTATTATTATTATTATTATTAAAATCAAGACCCAGCCTATGCAAATGAAAACCACCCAGGGTCAGGGGGATTTCCCAGCAGACAATGGATCACTAATTACATAGATATCCTGAGGCTTCACCATTCATCAACAGACCAACAAAGAGATTAACATGCAAACCATTTACTCTCAACCAGCGATCACATAGTGTATGTATATAATACCCCATTCACTTCCATGCTAGCATTTTCTAAAGATGCCAGCAAAGCGTCAGGAATAAATGCTTCCAGAACATGGTCACATAGCCAGAAAACTCCACAAAAAACTGTAACTTCAAAAGAAATCAGGTTATGCTTTATAGTTTATAACAAAATCTCTGATTGATAAACCCTATGAGTTACTCTTAAAGGAATGTGTGTGTCACAACATTTGGTGGCACTAATCCATAATTTGAATTCAGGACAAGAGGCACAGACAGGACAAAATATGGAGAAACAGAATGGTTGCCAGTGGGCAAGGGATTGAGGCAAGGCTGCATATTATGACCCTATCCGTTTAATTTATATGCTGAATACATAATATGTAAAGCAGGATTAGACTTGAGAGGAAGGAAGCATGAAAATTAGAGGAAGGAACATAACAATTTTGGCTATGTGGATGACATGACTACTAGCAGAAAGTAGAAAAGACTTGGAATGATTACTGAAGAAAGAGCAAAGACAGGTTTAAATTAAGAAAACAAAAATAATGACCACAGATGATTTACATAATTTTAAAGTAGATGATGAACACATTGAAATAATTCAACAGTTTCCATACCTTTGTTCACTCAGAAGAGAGACTGGAGTCAAGAAGTCAGAAGACTAGGACCTGGAAGTGCAGTTATGAAGGAACTAGATGTGATCCTGAAATAACTGAATACTAAAGTTAGGATTGTCTATGCCAATGATGGCAAATGTTTTAGAGACTGAGTGCCCAAACTGCAACCCAAAAACCACTTATTTATCACAAAGTGTCATGTCCCTCTGACTTTCTAGTAACAAACTCTGGCAAACTCTGTGCTGAGGTGATGGCGTGTGTGCCCACAGAGAGGGCTCTGAGTGCCACTTCTGGCACTCGTGCCATAGGTTTGCCACCACTGGTCTATGTCATCAGATTTCCAGTTTCTATGTATGGTTATGAAAGCTGAATAGTGAAGAAAGCTGATAGAAAATCAACTCATTTGAAATGTGGTGCTGGAGAAGAATTCTATGGATAGTGTGGACTATTGAAAAGTGAAATAAATGGGTCCTAGAGCAAATTACACTTGAACTCTGCCTAGAAGCCAAGATTAATTGAGGCCATCATATTTTGGACATATTATGAGAAGATATGGCTCACTAGAAAAGACAATAATGGTTGTTGGTAAGGTGGAAGGCAGCAGGAGAAAAGGAAGACAGGATTGCAGATGGATAGACTCAATCAAGGAAGTCAAGGCCCTGAGTCTGCAAGACCTGAACAGGGCTGTTCATGACTTGGAGGTCTCTCATTCATCAGGTCTTCATACGTTGAAGTTAATTTTAGGGTAGTTAACAACAACAACAAGAACATGAATATGAGAGCTGACATTAGCATTCTGTTCAGGTGAAGTTGTGAGCTCATCCCTAATATTGTTGTGATGATTTGGTATCTTCTCTCCAAACCAGAAGTTTCAAAATAGAAAATATTGTACCATTCATTAGCTTTCTTTAAGGCCTTCATTAGAAAGTAGGGGAAAAGCTACAGTACAGGGTATATATTCAGACCTATCAGATACTAAAGAACCTAGGAAACTAAGCTAGTAAACATATTTTCCCATTTGTTTTCACCTATCTGGTAAACTATATTCAGCTTGGTAAATCTCAAGTTGGCTTTATATTGGCACTTTTGTATGCCATCACATTGGTATGTAACACATGAAGGTCAGAGATTTTATTTGACATATCTGATAAATAAACAGTAATCTTGGAAGCAGCCTATTTGTCTTTCTGTGGAAACAAGTAATTTGTATGATCCACTGCAGTATTTAAATAGCTCTGCCAAGTGTTTCAGTTTCTTCAGGAGAAAGGGCAAATGAGTGGAATTCTTCCATGCTATACAAGCTCCCACTACTTCTAGTTATTTATTCATTGTTATGAATGGCTATTGTAGTCACTTTAATGTTGACTATTGCTATAAATATTCCAAAAAGAAACCATTTTTTTTTGGTATTTTGTTTACTAAATTGCAAAGTAGTGATCAGAGTTCTATATTCAGGGTTATTTCTTTCTCTCAGCTGAGTAATCTAATCAATATGATTGACTACATCTTTCCCCTTTTTAAGAGGAAGTGGATAAATAAATTCTCCCATTTGTTTTATTAATGAATTTCGCTAATGGATTTACATTCTCCTTCTCTGTCTCTCATTTAACAAATATGTATTACTCCACGTAGGGCTGGGGAATGTATCACCTGCCAGATACTGCTGGACTACAATGCCCATGAGATGCAGTCAGCATAGACAACACTGAAGAATAATGGGGCTGGTACTACATCAGTCCTCATTTAACACCAGCAAAAGTATAGTATCTAGTGCAGGGATTAGCAAAGTGTGGCTCTAGGGCTGTGTGACGTGCCCCACTACACCAGACCACCCTTCTAAACAAACAAACAAAGCTTCATTTATATACCGCTTCATACTGCCTAAGCAGTGTCTAAGCGGTTTACAACTGTAAGCTAATTTGCCCCCAACAATCTGGGTACTCATTTTAGCGACCTTGGAAGGATGCAAGCCTGAGTCGAGCTTGAGCCCTTTTGCTGGTCTTGAACTCGCAACCTTGTGGTTTTGAGTGAGTGGTTGCAGTACAGGCCTTTAACCACTGCGCCACCAGGGCTCTATTCCCAAAGGATGACACATTACTTCTCCTAGAATCTTCTGCGAGTAATGATTAGTCCTTTAAGTAGATCTCAAGAGATCTCTGCAAAGTTTTACATCAAAAATACTAGTTTTTCAAAATCAGAAATGGACTTGTGATTTCTTCCGTACCCTCTAACTGTCCCAGTTTGGCAAGGAAAGCCTCAGTTAATTCTTTGCTGTCCCACGTTTTCCGCAGCAAATGAGAGCTATATCTGTTTAGAATAGCCTAGTTGAGAGCAATGATTTTTCTCTCCTCTCCTTGATCTGTCTTCACCACCATTTCTAGACAGTTATCAGCTGGGAACATTTCAGCTGTTTCTGGGCTTTTGGTGAAAATGTTGGGAGGTTTTTGTGTGTGCAAAAACCATTGCTTTTGCACACAAGGGAGCTTATCACACTGGGGAAAAAGACAGGAGCATAGTGGAAAGTTTTCAGCAATATTGCAATATTGGAAAATCCCATGAATAAAAAGTGGCACTATAATTCCTCTTCATTCATGGGATAATCACGGGATATTTTCAAAGTCATGTGATGTCATGTGATAATCTTTGCCAAATCACGTGATATTGACAGGAGCAGCCCACTATGCTCCTATCTTTTTTCCCAGTGTGATAACCTCCACGGAAAAAAAATATTTACATCTATATGGCTCAGACAGATCAATAATCCTTTGGCCACAACCTTTTCTTTCTTTCTTTCTTTCTTTCTTTCTTTCTTTCTTTCTTTCTTTCTTTCTTTTTTATTGCATTAGAAATTTGGAAAACATTTGCTTTGGAGTTTTTCTTCAGTTTGGAATGCTAAACAATAGCCAGTAGTCTTTTTTTTACTAGCAAGGAACCAGTGAATCAATTGTTGAATTCTGAGTAAATACAAGTAAATTACATTGGCATGTTACAGACCGTCTGAAAGCAGCGGTCTGCTGGCGCCGCTGGTTGCTCCGCGAGGGAGCTGCAGCTTCCGTACCGCGTGGCTCCCTTGCGGAGCAAAAAGAAGCCCTAAAATGACACTTCTTTCTGTGCCCTGGAAGTGGCGCCGCAAGTGCCCAATGGCGCACTCGTGGCGTTACTTCTGCTGCGCGACGTGCGGACGCTATGCGTCTGCTACGTGTCCACTACGTCAAAATGGCTGTGCCTGTGTGGAACAGGCACCGCCATTTTGTATGTACTCATTACGTACAGTGGTACCTCGGGTTACGAAATTAATTCGTTCCGCCGCCGCTTTCGTAACCCGAAAAGCCTTCGCAAGCCGAAAACCCATAGGCGCTAATGGGGAAAAGCCGCGATTTCGTGTGAAATAGCGCCGAAAAGCACCAAAAATTTTTTCGTAACCCGAAAAAACGTTTGTAAGCCGGAACAGTTTTTTTGAATGGATTTTTTTCATAACCCGGAAATTTTGTAACCCGCGCATTTCGTATCCCGAGGTACCACTGTATTTAGTGCTGTGCGCTCCGAAACCCTTGAATTGGCACTTCCTGCT
>NC_056523.1:101307245-101330799 GCF_019175285.1 Sceloporus undulatus
TAAAGAGCCATCTTAGTATAGTGGTTTCAGTATTGGACTAGAGTGTGGGAGACCCCATTTGAATCTCTGCTGATCTTCGGTGAACATGTTCGACTTTTGGCCAGCTTATTTTCCAAAAGCATCAGCGGAAGGCAAAAGCAATCCTATTCTGCATACGTCCTGCCAAGAAAAATCACCCCCCATAAACAGGTTGCCATAACTCAGCGTCACTCTAACGGCACCTTCGTACCTTGCCATTGCTTGTAATCCCACTGCATGAGGACTCTTTGCTGGTTCACGCGCCCCACCCCACTGAATGCTCCGTCCTTCCCAACCCCTCTGCTAACTAAATACTGGTTCATTTGCTAGTCAGTTGCTCCTTCTGTGTTTCTACCCCTTCTTAAAAGCTTCTTCCGCCCTTCCCCACCTGCCGTCACGCGATCACCAACACAGTTTTCCTCAGGTGTCGACTTCTTATGAGTCTTTTTAGCTTCTTATTCGATTGGATACCCAAGTACTGAATTCCTCTCTCCCTTTGCCCCACATGACTGTGTAATGTTTTGCCTTCCCGTTTGGATAAGATATTGCAGGATTTAATTATGGGATCTTGTTTCCCTCCTTTTTGTCTTGGACTACTCCCAGAGCCACTAACCAGTATGCCAAGTGATAAGAATTGCTGAGGATACAGTAATTCCTTTCTAGATGCATAAAACCAAAATAACAATAATGCAATATGCTATAAAGTAAGTAAGTGTTGAGTTTAGATTCCTTGAGAAGCAGAAATAAGACTGCTTCCTTTCAGATAGTTGAAACCTTCTCGCTTTGTTCTGTAGTTCCTTCCCTGCCTAAGGCCACAGGCCAACTGTTGTAGCCTCCAGAACACATTAGAAAACCTGGAAGGGATGGGGTAGGACCTAGACATCAGCTACTCAGGACTGTATTGTACTAGACAATTGTAGCATATGCATTATACTTTAACTGCCACAGCTGCATCTAAGATTCTGGGATTGACAGTTTTTGGAGGAACAGTCGGAATCCTCAGCCAGAGAGCCCACTGGTGCTTCTGACCAAACTACAAATCCTATGGAATTATAGATGTTGCGATGGCAGTTAAAATGAAGGCACAGCCCTATAGTGTGGTGGAATGAAAAATATTACAGTGTGAAATTCCTTTTCAAACACAACCATCTCGTTACAGGAGCCATCTCCAGTTTCCAAACTGGCAGTCAGTTCTATCAGAAACACCCCTGCTTCTTTTTCTTTCTTTCAGTATGAAGCACTCACTGTAATCTTTTATAGTTATATCATATAGACATGGTACTATTATCTTTTTATGAAGCAAAATCATACAGAACAGACACACACAACCACACACACTTACTTTGTCTGGACACAATAACACATTCCCTGAAGATAATATGTGCTCAGATGTCAAAATACGAAAGGACAGCTGCCTTGGGATATGGGCAAATGCTCAGCCATATTTCATATCTCTACATCCGCTTTTTCTTTAATCATTTGGAGAAGAAACATTGCCAGAAGAAGCTGATACAAATTGATGCCCAGCTGGTCCAGAGGTTATTATATCTTTAATAGAATGAAGTTGGCCGGACGACCCTGCTGAACAAGCCAAAAATTGGAATATTAGGTTGTTCTGAAATCTACCTTTACAGATTTTCACCTTCCCCAGCGAAATATAAGCATACTGAGACTCATTTGTAGTTCTAAGAGCACTCTGTAAGTAAACTATTTTGTTCTGTCTTAAAAATATAACTACTTTTGTTTATCAGAGAAATGAATAAGAATGCGTGTGGTTGTAATGTTGGACTACAAACTGGAGACCCAGGGTTCAACACACACACCACACACACACAACACCATGGAAACCCACTGGGTGACACTGGGCAAGTCACACTTTCTCAGATTCAGAAGAGGCAAATGCAAAGCAAACCCCTTCTAAACAAATCTTGCCAGAAACTCTGTGATAGGTTTGCCTTAGGGTCACCATATGTTGTAAGTACTGGAAGGACATAAAACAACAGCTCTTTTTGCTTGTGTTTTTCCCCTGGGTGGTCAGAAATATGCAAGCTATTTTAGAAATCTGTACATCCTTTTATCTATATTATTTCTTCTGCATGTGAATAAAAATAGTGGATATATAACCAACCACCAAACTGTTTGTGGTGGGAAGGCTCAGCTTTACAGAGGAGTTGACACCAGTACTGTGAAAAGTTTTTATAAGTACTGTACAACACCATCGAATCATGAGTCAGCTGTTTGATACACAGTTAAAAAGGAAAACATGTTCCCAGTTTTAACAAGAAGCTAATGTCCAGATGTAGAGTACAAGTATTACTACTTTAATTGTTCAGATGTCCGGAGTTTATCGCACGCCATTTAAAGTGAATTACCCCATTCACATTTAATTTTGAAGCTGGATCTAACGTATGCTTCAGGGGCCGGTGAGTGCAACCCGGCCGCAGCCCAGGTCCCAGTCATGCTCATTCAGCAACTTTCAAAACTCGGAGTCTGCTTGTTTTTGAAAGATGCTGGATAATCGTGGCTGAATCCAGGATGCAACTGGCTTGAACTCACCTGCTCCTCTGTCCTCTGAAAAGATCTCGTTCAAAATTAAATGTGAATGGGGTAAGTCGCTTTAAACAGCATGCATAAACTCCTCAGTCGGCGTGGAGTTTTCATTTCTGTTAAACCGTTTAAGAAGGACATCAACAAACTGGACTGTATGTAAGGAAAAGCTGGGCAAAAGTTCAGAGACAAAACAGGATGACTAATGGGCAATAACTGTTGTGGTGTGAAAGGGTGCACGGTTATACTAATTCTACCAACCTGACAGTGAACACTTTCTCAGAAATTTGCCACTTCAGAGAACATCTACCTTTTACAAAAATAATGGAAAAGGGAGGAAATATTAGGCATTCTGAGACTGTTTTCAGTCTCAACTGAAGCAATTTAAATAATTAAATGTTCCCAAGATTGATGTACCATGTTACCATTGAGTTCAGTAGGACTGCTTTAGTTGTAGTGAACAAGTGGATTTGGTGTCAGATCGAGATTTTAGATGCTATGAAACAGTATACACTGTTCTGTTGTCACTTTGTAGCAGTTTTTGTTTTTCACTCACTGGAACAGGGAACAGTGTTTGCAAGTTTTTCTCTTTGTATCCATTGTAGACAGAGGAAAATGTATTTGCTTTAGGCAGCAAACCATTTTGGGCTGGCCCTTTTGGTAATCTAACTGAGGTCTCTGTCTCTCTCTCTCAAGTCCAATGATGTGTCATTTTTTCGTTTTATTTTAGCACCGTTTGGGGCAACTTGGAAGAAAACAAAGACTCTTGATCACCATTGTGTAAAAAGAAATCCTCTGATACATCTCACACATTTTTTTTCATGTACTGCGGGAATTTAACACAACCCAGTTGTAATCTGAGAAGTTAGCCAACACTGTTTCCTAAGCTTTAGAAACTTCCAAAAGTGAATGGCAACAATTTCTGCCTTTTGTAGAACGCCAGGTCACCATCCTAGAGTGAGTCCTGAAATCTGCTGTAGCAACTTTTACTGCCTCTGATAAATGTGGTTCTTAAGGAGAAACTTAAAACAAATAGGAACCCCAAGGTTATGGACCGGGATATGGGATAAATGAGCTCATCATCAAGGGAACACAACAGGAAAGTCTGATATAGTTTCTATACCCCTACCTCTCAACTAAATTTTCCCTTTCTTGTCATCTGTTTAGATGCTGCCACTGTTTCACATGATTTCTTGTCTTTATTTATGTGAAATTCTGCTTAATTATTTATCTTCTTGTTTCTTGTAGCATTATTTTACAGTTTCACTTTTGCTTTTCTTATCGTTTATTACACTCCCTAAACTCCATTTGTCCTTTGGATGGATGTTTCATAGCTCATGCACGCTTCCATAAAAGCTGATATCTTTCTGTAAACCTCCGCAAGACAATCAAAAAAACATATCTTCTATTCTTTTTATCTTGTTCTCCCTCTTACCAGTGGAAGGAGCTGTGTGGCCGATTGGAGGGCAGGCCACAAATAAACCTAAAAACCATTTTTAGGTTGCTCATTTTGTAACAATTATGAACATAGGGAACCCAGGCTTTGTACTTTGTGGATTCCGACCGTGGTGCTTCATAACCAGGATGTTGTGGTGGATTTGGAATGAGGAGGGCAGTATGGCAGTTCCTGCCGTCCGGTCCCTGAGTCTGAAAAATGCTTTCAACATTCATGCATCATATCAACAAAATGGAGACCTGGCAATTTCAACACTGCCAACTCTTTTGTAAACGCAAGGATTCTTAATTGCCATTCAAGACCCAAACTTCCTCAAACATGTGAAGTCGAAGCCTTTCATGGCTGGCATCCATAGTTTTTTGTGGGGTTTTGGGCTATATGGCCATATTCTGAGAGGTTATTCTTGATGTTCACCAGCATCTGTGGCTGGCCCTCTTCAGAGAGTTAACCTGGACAAAGAGAGAGAGGAGAGAGAGAGAGTGAGAGACGAGGAGAGAGAGAGAGAGCGCGAGAGGGGGAGAGAGCTGAGAGAGAGAGAGTGAGTGAGTGTGTGTGTTATATATATATATATATATCCCCACACATACACATTGTGTGACCTTGGGTGGAGGGGAGTTCCCATGATAATGTGTGTATTCTTTGTTGTTGATGCCTCCTCGGGGTAGGAGGAATTGCCAAATACGGATTGGTGTCTGCTAATTGGTGATCATTGTTGCTGGGAAAGCCTCTGACCCTATTGGTTTTCTCATTGCATTTGCTGAGTTCCTGGTTTTGGTGTCCTTCAGGACTGGTAGCCAAGCTTTATTTTACTTTGGGGTTCCTCTTTCCGTTGACATTGTCCAGGTGTTGTGGATTCAATGGCTTCCCTGTGCATCCTGACATGGTAGTTGTTGGCATGGTCCACCGAATTTCTCGTGCTTTCAAACCGCATTTTGAGCCCAGGATGGTTTGTAATGTGTTCTGCTACTGTTGATTTTTCATTCTGTTCTGAACTTAGTCTGCAATGTCTCTTGTGTTCCTCGATTCATGTTTGGACAGTGTTTGGTTGGTCCCTATGTAGACTTGTCCACAGCTGCATGGTATGCGGTGAAACTCCTGTGGCTGTGACAGGGTCTCTCTTGTCCTTTTGCTGAGCGTAGCATTTGCTGGATTTTCATGGTTGGTTTATAAACCATTTGGAGGTTTTGCTTCTTCACCTTTGTCTATTCTGTCTGTGACCTCCATTTTTAGAAAGTGAAGTGAAAGCTGCCACTCAAAAGCACCCTGATAAATAAACTATAATAATAATAATAATAATAATAAAATAATAACTATAATATTTATTTGTATACCGCCCTCTGGCAAACCAATCCGGGCGGTTAACAACAGTAAAATATAAATATGACAATTTAAAACACTTTATCCCTCCCCCCCTTAAGTACAGTATTAAACAGTAAACATATTTAAAAAACACAAATTCAAGATAAAAAACAGCAGTTAAAACTAAAAACCCTGATATCCCTCTGTTGATCCTCCACCATCACTAAGTGGGACCACGGGAGGAATAGCAGAAGGGAATCAGGGAACCTGGGCCGGATGGTTTAATCTGGAAAGGCCTGCCCGGAAGAGATCCGTCTGACCCTTTTTTAAAGCTGTCTAATGATGTTATCTGACGATCTCATCCGGCGGTCGTTCCAGAGTTTGGGGCGACAGCATGAGACGCCCTCTGGGAGGTCGCCGAAGCCTAGATTTTAGAGGCTGCAGTAATTCTCCCGGGACTGGAGAGCGCGGGGAGGATTGTACGGAGGAGTCGGTCCCTAAGATAGCTTGGACCCAAGCCATTTAGCGTCTTTAAAAAGTGATAACCAACACCTTTGTACTGGGCCCGGAAGCTGCTAGGCACCAGTGGAGGGACCTCAAAACCGGAAGTAGTAGTAATGTGTCCCTCCTAGATGTACCTGACAACAAGCCTGGCTGCCATGTTTTGAACCAGCTGTAATTTCCAGTCAAGCAACTAGGGGTAGCCCCATGTAGAGTGCATTACAGAAATCAAGGCGTGAGGTTACCAGCGTCGTGCCACACTGTCTCGAATCCCTTCTCTCCAGAAGGCGCACTGGCGTATCACCGAAGCTGATAACAGGCACTCCTGACCTGATTTGTCCTCAGAGCGACGAGTCAAGGAGCACCCCCCAGATGCGAACACAGTCGCTGGAGGAGAGTGTGACCCCATCCAGGACTGGAGGTTGCAACCCAATTCTTGGTTTCGGGGCCGCTACCATGAGCACCTCCGTCTTGTCTGGATTCAGTTTCAATCTGTTTTTCCTCATCCAGCCCATTACCGCCTGAAGACATTCATTGAGAGAAGAGATGCCATCGGAATTCGAGGCCGAATGAACGAGATACGGAGAAATAGATTTGGGTGTGATCAGCATACTGATAACACCAGCAACATAACTCCGTATTATCTCACCCAGCGGCTTCATATAGATGTTAAAAACATCGGGGACAAAATAGCCCCCTGAGGAACCCCACAAGTGAGGTACTCTTACTGGAGCTACAGTCCCGAGTAGCACCCTCTGAGACCTGCCCGAGAGAGGACCGGAACCACTACAAAGCAGTGCCCCCGATACCTAACCCCTCAGGCGTTCCAAGAGGATGCTGTGATCTATAGTATCAAAAGCGCTGAGAGGTCTAAGAGCACCAACCAACGGGTCACACTCCCTGTCAATGCTCAGAGCAGATCGTCGTCAAGGCAACCATGGCAGTCTCAACCCCCAAAGCTGTCCTAAAGCCAGTTTGAAATGGGTCTAGATAATCGGCTTCATCCAAGACAGCTTGGAGCTGAAGGGCAAACGCCCTCTCGATCCCCTTGCTCAAAATACCCGGAACAGATGTCACACAAACAGGCTGCTTCAAGCAATGATGTATTCATGAGGAGAAACAAAAGAAGGGAACATGCCTTCTTGGATGTCCTGGTCATCTGCAAATCAACCAAAGTTTGGGCTGCACAGTATACAGAAAATCTACACACATGGACAGATACCTACACAAGACCTCCAACCATTACCCAGGACAAAAAAAAGAGCACAGTAAAAAAACACTGGTAGACTGGCAAAAGAATCTGAGAACCCAATTCTTGGAAGATGAATTGAAGCATCTTGATTGGGCTCTAGGGTTATGGTTATTCCAGTTAGACATCAGAAGGGTGTCAGACCCAGAAAAACCCAGAGGAGTGAAAACAAACACCACCAAGGGAAGGTATTTTTACCATACATCAAAGGAGTCACCAGACGAATAGAGAAAACTGGTGAGAAAACACAACCTCCAAATGATCTATAAACAACCAAGATAAATCCAGGAAAATGCTGCGCTCTCAGCGAGGACAAGACAGACCCTCTCACAGCCGCAGGAGTTACCGCATACCATGCAGCTGCAGAAAAGTCTACCTAGGGAGCACCAAATGCAGCATTCAAACATGAACCAAGGAACACGAGACACCACTCCAGACTGAGCCAGCCAGAGAAAAATCAGTGGTAACACGTTATAAATCATCCTGGGCCATAAAATGCTATTTGAAAACACCAAAATTCTGGACCAAAAACTATCAGGTCAGAATGCACGGGAAGTAATTGAATCCACAAACACCTAGACAACTTCAACAGGAAAGAATAAACTTTTAAAATTCTAGATACCAGTCCTGAAAAACGGGGAGGCGGCCAGAGGACTTGCCCAAAGCCGCTCTGGCGGCGCACCTGTGGAGGGGAGGAGGCCGGTGAGAGCAGCCTACTTAAGCCGGCTCGCCGGCACCCAAAGGAGGACGCCGCCATGCCCCCATGCCACCGGGGAGGCGGCCGGAGGACTTGCCCCACTGCCGCTGATGTGTAAGTGTGGCTGAAAGAGCTGTGGTTTGTGCCTGATACCATCTGGGCAGTTTCTTGGGTTTTTTTTGTATTTGTGGTAACTCTGGGGGTTGGAGGGTTAATGCTGTTGGTATTGTATTGTGTTATGTAATATTGGCTGTTTTGTGATATGCATTGATATTATAGTAACTGTATTGTTGCCTTTTGTATTGAGATGTATGCCATTGATATTATGATGTATTTGAAATATGCAGTGTTATGTTATGTTATGCAAATTGTTGTAAACCGCTTTGATTAATTGTTTTAGAGGGGCGGGTATACAAATAACCTTATTATTATTATTATTATTATTATTAAAATCAAGACCCAGCCTATGCAAATGAAAACCACCCGGGTCAGGGGATTTCCCAGCAGACAATGGATCACTAATTACATAGATATCCTGAGGCTTCACCATTCATCAACAGACCAACAAAGAGATTAACATGCAAACCATTTACTCTCAACCACGATCACATAGTGTATGTTATAATAAAACCCCATTCACTTCCATGCTAGCATTTTCTAAAGATGCCAGCAAAGCGTCAGGAATAAATGCTTCCAGAACATGGTCACATAGCCGAAAACTCCACAAAAAACTGTAACTTCAAAAGAAATCGTTATGCTTTATGAGTTTATAACAAAATCTCGATTGATAAACCCTATGAGTTACTCTTAAAGGAATGTGTGCGTCCACAACATTGGTGGCACTAATCCATAATTTGAATTCAGGCAAGAGGCACAGACGGACAAAATATGGAGAAACAGAATGGTTGCCAGTGGGCAAGGGGTTGAAGCAAGACTGCATATTATGACCCTATCCGTTTAATTTATGCTGATACATAATATGTAAAGCAGGATTAGACTTGAGAGGAAGGAAGCATGAAAATTAGAGGAAGGAACTAACAATTTTGGCTATGTGGATGACATTGACTATGCAGAAAGTAGAAAAGACTGAGATGATTACTGAAGAAGAGCAAAGACAGTTTAAATTAGAAACAAAAATATGACACAGATGATTTACATAATTTTAAGTAGATGTGAACACATTGAAATAATTCCACAGTTTCCATACCTTTGTTCACTCAGAAGAGAGACTGGAGTCAAGAAGTCAGAGACTAGGACCTGGGAAGTGCAGTTATGAAGGAATAGATGTGATCCTGAAATAACTGAATACTAAGTTAGGATGTCTATGCAATGATGGCAAATGTTTTAGAGACTGATGCCCAAACTGCAACCCAAAAACCACTTATTTATCACAAGTGTCATGTCCCTCTGACTTTCTAGTAACAAACTCTGGCAAACTCTGGCTGAGGTGATGTCGGGTTGTGCCCACAGAGAGGGCTCTGAGTGCCATCTGGCACTCGTCCATAGGTTTGCCACCACTGGTCTATGTCATCAGATTTCCAGTTTCTATGTATGGTTATGAAAGCTGAATAGTGAAGAAAGCTGATAGAAAATCAACTCATTTGAAATGTGGTGCTGGAGAAGAAGAATCTATGGATAGTGTGGACTATTGAAAAGTGAAATAAATGGTCCTAGAGCAATTACACTGCCTAGAAGCCAAGATTAATTGAGGCCCTCATATTTTGGGACATTTATGAGAAGATATGGCTCACTAGAAAAGACAATAATGGTTGGTAAGGTGAGGCAGCAGGAGAAAAGGAAGACGGATTGCAGATGGATAGACTCAATCAAGGAAGTCAAGGCCCTGAGTCTGCAAGACCTGAACAGGGCTGTTCATGACTTGTGAGGTCTCCTCATTCATCAGGTCTTCATACGTTGAAGTTAATTTAGGGTAGTTAACAACACAACAGAAGAACATGATATGTAGAGCTGACATTAGCATTCTGTTCAGGTGAAGTTGTGAGCTCATCCCTATATTGTTGTGAGATTTTGGTATCTTCTCTCCAAACCAGAGTCTTCAAAATAGAAATATTGTTACCTCCTTAGCTTTCTTTAAGGCCTTCATTAGAAGTAGGGGAAAAGCTACAGTACAGGGTATATATTCAGACCTATCAGATACTAAAGAACCTAGGAAACTAAGCTAGTAAACATATTTTCCCATTTGTTTTCACCTATCTGGTAAACTATATTCAGCTTGGTAAATCTCAAGTTGGTTTATAATTGGCACTTTTGTATGCCGCACATTGGTATGTAACACATGAAGGTCAGAGATTTATTTGACATATCTGATAAATAAAACAGTAATCTTGGAAGCAGCCTATTTGTCTTTCTGTGAAAAAGTAATTTGTATGATCCACTGCAGTATTTAATAGCTCTGCCAAGTGTTTCAGTTTCTTCAGAGAAAGGGCAAATGAGTGGAATTCTTCCATGCTATACAAGCTCCCACTACTTCTAGTTATTATTCATGTATTTTGTTATGAATGCTATTGTAGCCACTTTAATGTGATATTGCTATAAATATTCCAAAAAGAAACCATTTTTTTTGGTATTTTGTTTACTAAATTGCAAAGTAGTGATCAGAGTTCTATATTCAGGGTTATTTCTTTCTCTCCAGCTGAGTAATCTAATCAATATGATTGACTACATCTTTCCCCTTTTAAGAGGAGGAATGGATAAATAAATTCTCCCATTTGTTTTTTCTTAATGATTTCGCTAATGGATTTACATTCTCCTTCTCTGTCTCTCATTTAACAATATGTATTACTCCCGTAGGGCTGGGAATGTTCACATGCCCGATACTGCTGGGACTACAATGCCCATGAGATGCAGTCAGCATAGACACACTGAAGAATAATGGGGCTGGTACTACATCAGTCCTCATTTAACACCAGCAAAAGTATAGTATCTAGTGCGGATTAGCAAAGTGTGGCTCTAGGGCTGTGTGACGTGCCCCACTACACCAGACCACCTTAAACAAACAAACAAAGCTTCATTTATATACCGCTTCATACTGCCTAAGCAGTGTCTAAGCGGTTTTACAACTGTAAGCTAATTTGCCCCCACAATCGTGGTACTCATTTAGCGACCTTGGAAGGATGCAAGCCTGAGTCGAGCTTGAGCCTTTTGCTGGTCTTGAACTCGCAACCTTGTGGTTTTGAGTGAGTGGTTGCGTACAGGCCTTTAACCACTGCGCCACCAGGGCTCTTATTCCCAAAGGATGACACATACTTCTCCTAGAATCTCTGCAAGTAATGTTAGTCCTTTAAGTAGATCTCAAGAGATCTCTGCAAGTTTTACATCAAAAATACTAGTTTTTCAAAATCAGAAATGGACTTGTGATTCTTCCGTCCCTCTAACTGTCCCAGTTTGGCAAGGAAAGCCTCAGTTAATTCTTTGCTGTCCCACGTTTTCCGCAGCAAATGAGAGCTATATCTATTTAGAATAGCCTAGTTGAGGGCAATGATTTTCTCTCCTCTCCTGATCTGTCTTCACCACCATTTCTAGACAGTTATCAGCTGGGAAAATTTCAGCTGTTTCTGGGCTTTTGGTTTGAAAATGTTGGGAAGTTTTTGTGTGTGCAAAAACCCTTGCTTTTGCAACCACGGGAGCTTATCCCACTGGGGAAAAAACAGGAGCATAGTGGAAGTTTTCAGCAATATTGCACTATTGGAAAATCCCATGAATAAAAGTGGCACTATAATTCCTCTTTATTCATGGGATAATCACGGTATTTCAAAGTCAGTGATGTCATGTGATAAATCTTTGCCAAATCACGTGTATTGACAAGAGACGCCCCTATGCTCCTATCTTTTTTCCCAGTGTGATAACCTCCAGGAAAAAAATATTTACATCTATATGGCTCAGACAGATCAATAATCCTTTGCCACAACCTTTTCTTTCTTTCTTTCTTTCTTTCTTTTTTATGCATTAGAAATTTGGAAACATTTGCTTTGGAGTTTTTTCAGTTTGGATGCTAAACAATAGCCAGTAGTCTTTTTTTTTACCGCAAGGAAACCAGTGAATCAATTGTTGCATTCTGAGTAACTACAAGTAAATTACATTGGCATGTTACAGACCGTCTGAACAGCAGCGGTCTGCTGCGCGCTGGTTGCTCCGCGAGGTCGCTGCAGCTTCCGTACCGCGTGGCTCCCTTGCGGAGCAAAAAGAGCCCTCTAACTAAAATGACACTTCTTTCTGTGCCCTGGAAGAAATGGCGCCCAAGTGCCCAATGGCGCACTTGGCGTTACTTCTGCTGCGTTGCGTGCTGACGCTATGCGTCTGCTACGTGTCCGCTACGTCAAATGGCTGTGCCTGTGTGGAACAGGCACCCCATTTTGTATGTACTCATACGTACTTGTTAGGGGCCTGCGGTAAAGCATGCCCTTTCCTAACCCTATACGTCTGGGGACATACTTTATGCTGTCTGGAAAGGGCCATTGATTTCAATGGCGGGTTACACACTACCATTATAAGTACGCGCAGAGCACGTACTCGTTCGGGAGGTGCGGTGCTTCGCACCCTCCCTAACCCTAATACGGTTCTGCGTGTAAAAAATGACGGTGGCCGTTCCAGACAGCCGGCGCCATGGAGGACGTCACGGCCATGCCACCTCTATATGGGGCAGCGCGGGAAGTTGACGTCCTTGCTCCGCGCCAGGGCACCTAGTGCGCCCTTAGCGTGGACCAGGAGGATCCCATTTCACAGCTCCTTCCTGGTTTGCGGCGCCGCTTTGCATTGCTGGGCGCCAGCTTCAGATGGCTGCGCCCGCGAAGCAAGCAAGGGAGAAGGGGCCAAGCGGGCCCCTTTCTCTCCTCCCCACTGCTGCGGGGTGTCCTTGGGGCTTGAAGCCCCAAGGACACCCTTTTCAGGCTGCGGGGAAGCGGCGTTTTTGCCGCTTCCCTGCAACCTGAAAAGTGGTGGATCGGGGCCTCAGTGGCTGCCATTCTCGGCAGCTGAGGCCCTGATACACCGGGGAAAGGGGCGGGTATTTATAGCCTGCCCCAAATGGGCGGGTCTGTAACCCCCATTGCGTTTATTGTTCAGACTAAAATAGGTTCCATGTTAATATCTTTTCACATACAGGCATCAATGGACAGATCAGATTATCAAAGGTGGGGTACAGGCTGCCCCTTGGGGGCAGCCTGCACCCGCCCCTTTCCCCGACAGATTGGGGCCTCAGTGGCCACAGCAGCAGCCCCAGAAACCCCGATCTGCTGCTTTTCTAGGCCTCGGGGAAGTGGCAAAACGACGCTTCCCCACAGCCTGGAAAGGGGTGTCCTTGGGGCTTCATGCCGACAGTGGCGGGGAAAGGGAGAAAGGGGCCGCTCAGCCCTTTCTCTCTGTATCACTGGTGTGGCTGTTTAAAGGCCGCGCCAGCGATACACGCGGCAGAAGGAGCTCCAAAACAGAGCTCCATTCGGCACCACTGAAAGGGCGCCACAAGCGCCCTACAGCGGCATCATGTCGTGATGCCCACACTACACTGTTTGTACATGGCATGTCCGTCACGTCAAAATGGCGGTGACCATGTAGACAGGGCACCACCATTTTGACGTACAGAGTACGTCCTAGGGTTAGGGAGCATGTGAATGGTGTGCGCTCCCTAACCCTAACCCTAGAATCGTCACCGCCACACCCCATTTTGGCGGTGTTGATCCCGCCAAAGGCAGCTATTTTGTGATTGCATGTGCATTGTTGACTCATTGCTGACTCAGTGGAATTCTTACCAGGGTCGTATCTGACAAAGGTGTGGGGAGAAATGAGGATGCTGATTCTCCCCAATATGGATTCTAACCCTCCAAGTGAAATTTTCCTTCAGTCCTGAGATTTGTGGCATTGCAGTATCTTTAAAATGTAGCTAAGCATTTAGAAATACATTTTAGGTATCTAAACAACAGGGGGAAGCACATTTACCAAGTGACTGCCAAAATAGCAAATATAAGATTTCTAACTGTGAATGATTTTTAGTGTCCCACTCTTCGCTGACTCCAGGAGATCAGGGTTCAAATTCCTGTTCAGATAAACTCACTGGGTGACCTTGGGCAAATCATACTCTCTCAGCCCAAGAGGAATGCAATAAATTGCAACACCCTTTAAACAAATCTTGCACGCACACACACACACATAAAACCTATGAAGGGGTAACTAAATCAGAGTCAAGTTGAAGGCTGTAGCTACACTTTCTCTACTTACTGACTGAGCATAACTTCATAGCCATACCATCCAACCTGGGATGACTTTGGAGAAAGCAGGGAGATGCTTTGTATGTCCAACGGGTTTCTGCCATGGTTGATATTGTTGGGTGCATGAAGTGAAGAATAAATTACAATCCAAGGGGAAAATACAATACAAAAATGGCAGTTGGGTGGTGCCATCAGTGTGTATGGTCAGAAATTGCTCACTTCTTTTGGTTCAGTAAACAAGTGTGGTGATCCCTGGGGGCAATGCCCTGTGCGTGGCTCTTACTCCCAGGGAGTCCCTTTAAAGAACTTCCCTTCCCGGATCTCCGAGGTCTCCATTCTCACTCCCTGCTGAGCAGAATGAGACCCCTGGAGGTCCTACAGTTTAGCTGCCACCACTCAGTGAATTCCAATGAACATTGGTGGGATACAGACGGGCAGGGGAAGACGTCTTGGAGGTGTATTCTGCTGAATACGGAGTCTCCAGACCGCCCGCCCCGGGGGCGTGGCTCAGGTGTATGGGGCTTCCACATGGGGGGCAGTGAAGACGCCTCACCTGGGGCCGTTTCTGACCCGCAGTTTCCATACCGCCGCCTCGGAGGACGCCGCAAAGAGAGAGGCAGCTTCCTCACGGGCGGCCAAAAACGGGGCTTTTTTTTTCTTTTGCTGGCTGGCACATTTATGTGCACATTTAAAGCACTCAAGCCCCTTTAAACTTTTTCCCCCGCCCTGGCCAAGAACAAAGGTGGTCTCCTGCCAGCTGGTGATCAGCTGGTGTTGGCATCCTTGTCCGCTTGCACGTTGCCAGTGTCACCAGCATCATGGATGCCTCCTCTCCTTTAGTCCCCGTGCTCTTGCTGAATCTGCAATGCACAGCCACAGCTGTCGCCGCTGCCACTACTGTCCCCCTGCCATCCCCCATCACCTCCCTTGTACATATGTAAATATTTAAAGTACATGCAGCTCTAGGGTTAGGGTTATATTATATAAAAAAGAAGCGGGGAAAAGCAGAACCTTTTTAATGCCGCTTCTTCCCGCTTGGGGCGTGCGGGCGGCGTGTTCATGGCGGCATTCAGGTAAGGGCCGTCTGAAGGCTCTACCTTCATGACGTCATGAACACACCCCTTTTTGCCCGTCTGTAACCCGCCTATATTTCTTTTTTCCAAGCACACACTGAGACTTGCTTGGAAGAGAGACCTCTAGTTTCCTTTCTTGCTAACCCAGAGCAATCAGTAGCCGAGTTAAGGCACGTGTACAGGAGTAGAGAGACAGCAGATGCTTTTTAAAGGAAAGAAGTTTATTTTAAAGAAATAGCATGAAATATAAAGGTATCATTCGTGCAAGGGCCTCCTTGCCTTGCAGGCATAGAAGCATAGCTACAAAGTATTCATTTCAGGCAAAGCTATTTGGAAAATATACCAAAAACCTAAGACGCACTAACTGGCACTGTTCCTGAGCTACTCACACAATGATGGTATTTGTAGTCCGTGTTGAGTTTTTCAGATACCAGGAGCTGCTCTCATGGCCTAGCTCCACTGGCATCGCTTTGCCTGCCTCTGTGCAAGCACAAAGCGTGGTCCCCCCCCCCCACAAGAGGAGAGAGGGAGAGAAAAAGGACCGCATGGCCACACAAGCCTTTTTAAAGATTTCCCCTCCAATGATCTTGAATCTCGCGGTCCTACTCTCTGACTGGTCAGACTTTGCATCAGCTATGATGTCACGGTTCATTAGAATGTGATGTCAGCTCTCATTAGCATGTACCTCCCCTAGATTAACCCTTTGTAGTCAGGAGAAGTTTCCAAATGACAGAATGACCTAGTCATCACAACAAGTCTTCTGTATTTCAAGAGCAAAACTTTATTTCAGTAACCAGAGAAATTAACAGTATGACTTCAGTAGACAGAACTATTATAATCCCAAAACATAAGTATAGAAAAACCAATGCCCACCCTTTAAATTTGTGGGCTTCACCTTGATTTGTTCATAAGCCAAACCATACTGTTATTGTTACAAGCTGTAATTCTCCTGGTGGGAATTGGTAGTGTGACAACTTTTAGCCTCTTTTAGGTTTCCAACAAGCCTGACCCTTGATGGAATTCAGTACTAGTATCTTCCCACACACATCTGTGTCTTCTCTCACCAGGCAATTATTTTTCTCCAAAACAAACACTCCAACTCCCATTACCTAAATTACCAAGCTTCTTCTATATGTTGCACCCAACTTCTATTATATGTTACACCCATATTATATTTAACATGTCTAAATGTAAACTTAACATTTTTACAGAATATATGTGTTACCAATATGAAAAGGAAAAGAATACCAATAATCAAAACAACAGCAAACCACTTGATCTGTTAGAATCCTGACACATATCTACCATTCATATAAGCTAGAAGAGAATTCTCAGAAAGCAAAATCTTTTTGTTAGTACTCACTGCAAAGCTTGAAAAATATTGAGATTATTTAGACCCAAAATGAAGGGGACTCACATCTCACTAGATAATAATGGGTAGTTTCAGAAACAAGGGGAAAAAAGTGTCATACATGATTTATTTACTACCTTCAAGCAAAAAAGGTAAGTTTTACTTTTTCTCCCTTAGAGACAAGCATGGTTTTGCACAAGTGAATTGAAGTTATTTGGGTGAAGACATTAAAAAGTCAAGTTTTAACTTAACCAAAGTTTGGAAGTGTTACTTTGTTGATATACAACTCCTAGAATTCTCTAAGCAGCCATAGAAACTCACTGGGTGACCTCAGGCACGCCTCAGAGAATGGCAGTGGCAAACCCCTTCTGAAGAAACTTGCTAAGAAAACCCTGTGATAGGTTCTGCCTTAGAGTCACCATAATTTGGAAACGACTTGAAAGAACACAACAACAAAGGAAACTTCAGATCTCTAGTTCAGATAATGAAGGTTTCCAAACTCCAAGGTTAGTGCCATTGCATTTTGTCATTACAAACCTAAACCAGTAGAATTGGGAGAAACCGGTACAGAATCTTACTCCTTCACAAAAACTAATTTTCAGTTCTGATACACAGTGGTTCCAGATCAGATAATTGAGAAAATAACTATGTGTAGTAGACAAGAGCACTTTCTTCTAAATGCAAATTTTATATCAGAGAAATCCCTCATCACTGATATCCCAACTGAACAGGCAATTACAGAAGCCAGACATATATTTTGGTTGCAGTACGAACAGTTCTTGTTATAGATCAGCTAGAGAAGGAAATGCAAATATTTCAACAATTTTTTAAATTTTGCTTTTAAAAAAAATCCTTGCTGCCAAATCATATCACCCTCAAACATTCACAGTGATGAAGAGTTGCTGTGACCATTGCATTTACTCTCTTCATTGTTAAGAAGTACTGCACTTTAGAGAATTATATCTTTTCCTGCCAGACTTTAACAGATCTCCCAGTGTGAATGCTGAGTCGAATGTAATGATCCCTACACTGAAGACTAACCAGACACTGTTTATTACCTTGGATAAACATTCATACACTTTATTATCATAGAAAGAAAGGCAGAGCTGTGTGTGTATGTTTGTGTTGGGGGAAAAGGAATTCATAATGTGAACCTACAGTTGTTCATTCAATCAATGCAAGCTATCTTTTTTTTTTCCTGCAGCATGAAAGGTAGAGCATTTTCTCATTAATGGGGTCTGCAGGAAAGGGATTTTAATTGATAAAGGAATGACATTCTCCTCTGACACATCAGCTTTCTTACAATTTCTCTCTCTTTTTTTCTCTTTTAAGGTTTGTTTACAACCAATCTTCAAAAGCCTGCCTCCTTTTTTCTTCTCTTTTTTTGACACCTCCTCATACAGAACCCGTGATTAGGGCTCTTCTTCTTGTCAGTTTTCCTTTTGTAGAAGGAGAGTGGCAACCACCTCGACAAATACTATGAATAAATTTAGTGGGCGAGAGAGGATAAGAGTGATCAGTTTTGAAAATTCAATCGAGAGTGTACTGGCAATGTGGTGGATTGTAAAACCCTGCAACTGTTATAACAATGTTTTATTTTTACTTTTTTTTTTTTTAAAAATTCTCATTTCATTTAAATTTAATCTATGTTTCATGTTCAGGGAACATGATGTAGTTCACACACATACACACACACAAACACACACAGTTTTTCTGAGACATTTGTCTAATTTTGTGATTTTTAGAAGCAATCTAATAAGAGGAGATTGCTAAAGATAATTGACAATTGCGATGATCCCAAAATTTGGACAAAATCTATGTCATCTAAGGGTTCCTCCCAACAGGAAAAAAAGGCTGGAATCCTCTATCACAGTGTACATTATGTAACTTTAAGCATACTTAGCTACATAGCAGAGGTGCTAAGAAACTTAGGCCCGTTACAGACCGCCCAAAAGGGGCAGTCTTGGGCTGCTGCTGTTTGCTCTGTGAGGGAGCCGCAGCAGCCAAACCGCACGACTCCCTTACGGAGCAAAAAAGGAGCGTGCAAATCGCGCTCCTTCCAGGAACCTGGAAGAGATGCCGTGAGTGCCAAAGCGCGCACTCGCGCCGTCTCTTCTGGGTTGGGACGTGCGGATGCAGAGCGTCCGCTACGTCAAGATGGCGCTGCCCATCTGTATAGGGCGCTGCCATCTTGACATATCAGTTACGCGTGAGGGGCAAGGCGCATCCGGAAGCGCCGCCCCTCGCGCGTAATCGCGGCGCAAGGACAGTGCCTCTTAGGCCCATCTGTAACACGCCATTGTGAATTGTGAAGATGTGTGACAGGAACCTAGCAAGAGTGTCCAGAACCTCATTGGCACTCCCTTGCCAGTGTCCTGATGCACAGTGGGACTGATGCACATCGGTCCCATTGTGCATCAGTCACTTTGCTGGCTTCCCTACACAGTAATGTAACATAAGTTCTTTGTTGGATATGGATGTTTTGAAACTGCTCAGTTTCTTGCAGATACCTTTCAAAGATGTTGCATTCCAACTCCACAATTCAGTTTAAATTACCCCAGTACTTTCTGAAATGAAACATATCAGTTACATGACATGTATTTCTGCAGTCTTGGAATCAGTAAAGATGGCATACTAGTAAGGCTCAGTGGGAAGAGAATTAGAAGGCCATTTTTTTAAACTAAATTTCAAATGTCAATTTTTTTTACAATATTTAAAAATTATTTTACCAAATTTTCACATCAATTACATGAAACTATGGCACGTTACAGACCGCCCAGAAAGGGCGGTCTGCCGCCGCCTTCATTTGCAGCACGGAGGAGCCCCAGCGTCCAAACCGCGAGGCTCCTCCGCGCTGTAAATAAGAAGTGCCAAAATGGTGCTTCTCTTTGCGGTGCGGATATGATGCCACGAGGTGCCAATGGCACACTTGCAGCATCGTATGTGCCGTGTGATGTGCAGATGCAGCGTGTCTGCTACATAAACATGGCGGCCCTCGTGTGGAATGGGCACCAGCATTTTGTACGGACTCAGTCCATATTAGGGTTAGGGGCATCCGGAAGTGACGCCCCTTTCCAATCCTAATACAGACCCAGTCCGTACTTTATGCCCGTTTGTAATGGGCCTATGTATATGTAAATATATTTAGGACACGTGTATGATACTGTAATTTAAAGGTATAGTTTTAATTTTGCTAGTTGTTTATGTCACAACTATTAACGTGACATTCAATGTTATGTAGGAATTAGGATTTATGGGTACCATTAGTACAAAAGAGATGACTAAGGATTCTATATGGTGTGGTTTGGGAGAAGGTCAGTGTGGTGTGTGTGTGTGACACCATGAGTTACTGCACCAGGTGACACCAACCCTAGTGATGGATGAGAAAGGCTAGATGGATGAGAAAGGAACTATGGTAATCATAGCTGTGTTATGTATGGGGGAGATGACCAGGCAATAGCAATAACAAGTACATTTCTATACTGCTTATTAGTGCACTTAAGCACTCCTTAAGTAGTTTACAATTTGCAAGCTAATTGTCCCCAACAAGCTGGGTATTCATTTTAGTGACCTCAGAACGACGCAAGGTTGAGTTGCCCTTGAGCCCCTGGCTAGTATTGAACTCACAACCTTGTCGTTTGTGAGTGAGTGGCTGCTGTACAGGCATTTAACCACTGTGCCACAAAGGCTCTGGTGGGGATAAGAAAATGCACACATGTCAAAAAAGATGAAAAGGCAAAAAAAAAAAAAAAGAACAAAAGGGAGTATTCTAACAATGTTGTGATAACGTTGCCCGATTTTAATCCAGAAAAGTTGACAAAAATACTAAAATGTCTTATTTAAATCCTTCAAAGCTTGATTCCTCTAGGCATTCCTTTGAGAGGAAGCACTAAAGACCTGCCACTGCTGCCATTTTCCTGCCCAGGCATTCAAATAGATCAGAAGCAGTACTGCAGTGAAGAGAGCAGATTGGGCCGGTCCTTCTTTTAGTCTGTCTCTCCCAAGACAGACTAAACTCTCTCCATTTACCATTCTACTTAGAGAAGGGAAGGATTCTTTTTCTAAAATTTAATTTTTAATTTAATTTAATTTTGGGTCAATTTTTAAAATTAAAATTAAAATATCTAGACTTATATACATGAGTATATACACTATTCTGAAAATGGATAACATTATTACATTTTCACATATGTTTACATAGCATGAAAGAACCCTGTCGTTGGGGCCCTTGCCACGCCTACTGGAGGGGCATCTAAGACCTCCCATCCAAAAGTGAAAGTAAAGTTGCACATGGGAACTGTTTGCTCACCAACATTTATATTTAAACTGAACACCATTTTTCTCCTGTAATGGGAGGTATGTTAACTCATAACCATCCAATAAAATGATAAGATAGTTTTTATCCTGCGCCCTCTATAACACAACCGGGGCGGTTAACAGATTAAAAACATACATACCATAGCCCACAATTCCTCCCCTTCCTTAAAATACAATTAATAATTTAGTGAAGTTTACCGCATTAAAGTTGAACGGCCCTTAGCGTCTTAAAGGAACTGTCCTGGAACGGGAGCCGCGGGGAATGCTGTATATCACACAACGGGACGCTGCCCGCGCCACCACCGCCAAGCATTCCCTTTCTGTCTGGAAGTGTCCAGAGGGCAGATTTTGAGAAGCTTGAAGAAAGCATTCCAAAATCACCTGGGGAACACCACCCAAATGGAAGGGGATGCTCAGCGAGCAGCGGCGTTCCCGCTGTGCAATATACAGCATTCCCCACTGCTTCCCGTTCCAACAGTCCCTTTAAGAACGCTTAAGAGCCGTTCCAACTTTAATGCAGTAAACTCCAGTGTTAAAGCATAATTAAAAAATACAAAAAGTAGGAAGGGATTACAGCGGAAATTGGGTACAGATTGGTTATTTTTAGTGGCCAGGAAAGGTCTGCCAGAGATCGTGTTTTATTAGCTTTTTAAAGCTGTTTAGGTGGTATCTGAGTGGATCTCATCCAGCAGGCCATTCCATAATCGGGGAGTGGTGGCTGAGAAGTCCTCTGGGAGGTTGCAGACAACCTAGTTTTTTATATGTTGCCAGCAGTTTCCTCCCAGAGGACTGAGTACACGGGTGGATGTACGGAAGGAGGCAGTCTCAGAGATAGGTTGGACCCAAGCCATTAGGGCTTTAAAGGTGATAACCAACACCTTGTACTGGGCTCAGAAACTGATGGGCAGCCAGTGAAATGACTAGGACCATGTATAGAGTCTCTCTTCTGGTTGTCCCTGAGACCAACCTGGCTGCCATGTTCTGTACTAATTGAAGTTTCCAGGTTGGAGCTACTTCTCTATGCGGCTTTCTCCCAAGCGTGGGGTGTCCCCCAAGTCCAACACCGTCTCTTATATCCCAACACAGCTGCTGTCCTGGAGTCCCCTCAGGGCACGACGCTACCAGCTGCGCACACTCTGACAATGTGGATGCTCTCTCCTCCATCAAAAACCCTTCCAGGTGGTGGGTCTTTGAGACCCAGCAGGCTCCAGCTTCCTCTTCTTCCTCTTGAGCCTCTCTGACGCAATGCGGCCATCCACCTTTCAGGCTTGGCGATTTTCTCTTCTCACTCCTCGTCCCGACCGCACCTTCGGTTTCCCTCGCTTCACCCCACCTCCCTGGTCCACCTCTCCCTCTCTCTTTAGGTCCTCCCTGCGATGCCTCCTCACTCTCCCAGATGAATCATCTTTGCCCCATCCTCTCCTTCCTTCTGCTTGGCTTGCTGGGTCCTGTAGTCCCTCATCCCCTCCCTCGGGGACAAAACCTGATCCTGCTCTCCTCTCTAACGTCTCAAGTATCCCTTCACCAACTTCCTAGTGCTCAATCGGTCATTGGACCTGAAGCCTCAATTTTTGGTAGGATCATCTATATTTTACAGTGAGGTCAGTCTGTGCTGCTTATTAATGTGTAACAATGCCCATCTTCATACAGCAGAATATTCACACACCTGCTTGTGTTTTGCTTACTACCTGTATACTGAATCCTCTTTGATTCCTGCAACTACCTTGATGTATAAGGAGCTATGTGAACTTTGATTTTTCCCTCCTCCCCTTTCTACTTTTCCATTCTTCTTGGATATGATTAAGTTCAGAGTAATTCTTGTGAGTGAGTCAATGAGGGTGCCAGTTCCCGATCATTTAAACATAATTGTCATTTAAGGATTCCTCTAGTAGCCCATTCTGTTTCCTAATGACAAACCTTTTCACTCTTTATTCTTTTTTTTTAAGATACTTAGAGCATTTGTTAACTGGAGAAGACCAGCACAGCTGTTTCAGGAAGGAGGAATGTAGACAAGAGATCAGAATTTAAATACTCGGGTGCAATCTACACTGTAAAAATGATTGGTTTGACACCCACTTAAGTGTATAGTTTCATCCTTTGAATCCTGGGATTTGTAGCTTAACAATGTCTTTAATCTCTGGGCAAAGAGTGCGGGCACCCAACATAATTATAAATTCAGGATTCTGTAGCTAAAAAATGGCACCTAAGTGGAATACAAACTGCATTAATTCTACAGTGGTAGATGCACCCTTTGCCAACAGGCATATAGGATTAGATTTGAACTGTGAATTAAGCATCAGGATAGAGCAAGGGCCAGGACCTCAATAGCAAGAAATGAAACATGAAAATTGATCAAGATGGCCTTGAACTTGTAGACAGAGGTAAAATCTCAGAACTGACGGATTTAGGTACTAGATTACCACAATGCTCTTATAGTGCGCTATTCACTTTAACGCTGCTGCTCTTGTTGAATCTAAGGTTTGTAATTCAGAGCCTAAGAGTTCTCTGTGAGAATTCAAAGCCCCCCCCCCCGCAACTGCAATCCAAAAAGCAAGGAGGCAGCAGAACAATAAAAGTGGAATAGCAGCATTCAAGACTGTACTGGTAATGTGGACAGTCTTAAGACAGTCTTTCAGGAGGGGCTTACTGTACATGTATGTCATTGGACTCCAAGCAAAAAATGGATGCGTTCATGGCAATATAACCCTCTAGAAATATTTACGAACTGGATGTCTTCAACCATGGGGATCAACTCTTTTCAGTTGTGGCTTTTTCTCTTGGAAAAATCTCCCACATCTTACACGGGAACCTGTGGCAGGTTGAAG
>NC_056523.1:101330824-101336257 GCF_019175285.1 Sceloporus undulatus
CCCCCTTACATCTGCTTGTTACCCAACTCCAAGAAAGATAAACATCCCTTCCACCCAGCAATACCAAAGGAATGACATAACCCATCATCCCATAAAAGAAAGACAAGCAGGAACAATATAGCTGAATAGCAAGCATGCAGGAACTCAGAGGGACTCAGATCCTGAAAGCTAATCATATGAATATTGAAAACAGATTGCCAGACTTCAAGAGCATTTTAAGACCTAATGAGATTTGAACTTGAACCATACAAATCAACATCAACTAAAATTTTGACAATAGAATTTCTTTGGAAAAACTTGTATTACCACGAGACTGCATTGTAATGCTGATGCATTATTTTTCATAGCTTGCTCTGGTCAGACTTGCAGTAATACTGTATTGACTTACATCAGCATTACTTTCTCCATAAACCTTTTAGCTCCCAAGTTAGTTTGTAGTAGGTTGCAAATTGTGTTTGGAGAAAAAATATGCAACATTTTATAGACAGAATCTGAAAAACAGACCATAGCATGTTGGCAGAAATCAAACTGTGACTCATGATACGTTCCCTACTGAATGTTTCTTACACTTCCAAGAATTTGGGGGGAGGGGGAGGGGGAAGGGGGGTGGCATCAAAATTCAGGATTTTTCAGGAGCTATTCCAGGCTACTAACAGGAGAGGTTTCTACTGACAGAGTGATGATAATGATGAAGAAAAAGCTTATGAATGGGAAAGGCCACAGGTCTTTCTTTAAAAAGAATGCTGTTTGAGAATACATACCTGGATTATGTTTTGAGAAGTGCCACCACTCTATATCTTTAGGCATAGTACACTGTTAGGAGACAAAGCAGCCATGATTATCCTTGTCTAATTTGTCATCTTCATTCTTCCTACAGACTAAATAGCAATTTGAGGTATGCTGCAGAGCAGACAGAGGATATGGGTTGATAAGAAGAACGAAAGAGAAAGAGATGGAAGAAGCTGTGATTCATTCTTCTCCCAAGAAGGTAAATCTGCAGGAGGGATGTGTATCCTGATAGCAGTCACTTGAAAACTGTCCCCTAAAATAGGATAAACACAGGTGGCTCACTTGAGAAGATCAAGGTACCTTTGAATAAAGCTAGGGTGCCCAAATGGCAAATTTAAAAATGGATTCGGTGTTTGAGTGGGTAAATTCATGGAACAAGTGCTCACATATTTAAAAAATACATTCCAGAAGGTTTGTTGCTTCTGAAGGCCCTTTGCTGAATGGTGTGCATATTTCCTTATATTACAAAGGGAAACATGTGAGCTAAAAGCTCAAGGATCTCAGTGCTGACAAGTATTCTGGTGTCATGTTTTGCAGGTGGAGGATGATGTGCTAGGTACAACTGGTATGATTCTCACTTTCCTGCACCCAACAGGTTATTTTATGTAAAACATCTTTTTCCACCTCATAGGCTAGAAATGTGATATATTACAAATACAAAGTGATAGAGATTAAGAATTAAATGGAATAGGATGAATGATTCAGCATAAGGCTCCCACTAAAAGAAGGTTTCGTTCCATCTGTGGGAGGCTTTTTTCTAGTGGGGGAATCTTACTACTGGAAAGGGGCCAAACCATGAAGGGGAATGATCATGATAATTTTTATCCATGAAACTATGATCCCCCCCCCATATCCTGTCATTCTGAATGGTCATAATAATGAAATTTTAGTCAGTGAGGATTCCAGGTTGTGCATATGTTAGAATCACAAATGCTCCTGAATATAGTCTTTTGATTCTTAATATCCTGCAAATAATGGGTTGTGTATCAGGGAGACTACAGCTTCTATGTGGCTTCTAAAGTACAGGTTCAGGAGCATTTTTATTTATGCTCTTGACAGTGATAGCAACTTTAATGGCTTAATCCATAGATTTAAATGGCTTTGTTTAAAGGGCTTCTTCTGAATGAGTGAAGAAGAGAGCACAATGATTAATTAAGCACAGTAAAAAGAAAAAAAATGGATTAATCCAAATTTCTTATTTATCTGGGTTTCCAAACTATAAAAACAAAACAAAAAAAAATGTAACAACCCAAACCCAAATTGCTAAAGATGAGAGTGTTGTAAATCCTATTTATCTCTCCTAAAATTTCCTTATTTGTCCTAACTCCTGCTTCTGCACTCATACATCAAGTCAATGTAGTGTGACTTGCTCTACTAAAGTGGAACCAAAGGTCAAGGTTTTCAATCTCAGTGTACTCATGGGGATACCTTTTTTGTGTAACACCTGACTGATTCAAAAATGGAATTCTGCTTACTGAATCTATCAAAGCATGGAATAGCCTAATGTTCAGTTTTGGGGTGGGGGCAAGAAGGAAACAGTATTATATAAGTGGAAAAATAAACACAAATAGAGTTATATCATGGATGAAACAATGTGATGATTTTCATTTGCATTTATTATATCCTGACACATTATAAACAAAGTCTGAAAATACTTACAGTACATTTGAATTGCAGTCATGTAATTAACAACTTTACAATTTATCTGTATAAAATTGCTTAGTCAGTACAGAAAAGGTGTATTGTTAGAAGCTGAGAAATAAAGGAAGGTAAAATATTTTTTGCCTCCTTTCACCTGAAAACATTCCAGTCACCAAGCGATTGAAGTGACAATTGTGGACATGTTTGTACAATGAATCTTTATTTTTTGATGTAACATTATAATTATTACAAATAATAATTCATTATTTGTATCATATTTAATTTTTATGTATCATTTTTGATGTATCATTGTAATTATTATAAAGATGTGTAAAAATATAATCTGTAATATCTTTCTGTGTGTGTGTGTGTGTGTGTGTGTGTGTGTGTGTGTGTACAGGACCCCATGCCTATATCAGGTGCAGCTCTTGGGTCCAAACAGGTTGTGGACCCTCGACATATTTAGTTATCTGCACTTGTAGTGCATCCTGTGACAGTCACAACAGTTCCTTGTGAAAGTGTGAGATCTGATCTAATCCATTTGTGAAGAAAGGGACCAGAATCCTGTGGGAGCACTCTGCAAGTGTGGGAAACAGAATTCAGAACTAAAATTTGGGGTTGCTAGACTGGATCTGGGATGGTGCCCTGTAACTCTAATCCTTAACAAATTAGGGAGCACCATAAGATACTGTGAGGCTCCATCAAGTGAAACAAATTTACTTCTCCTCCCTCATCTTTCAAATCCAACTTTCAGTCATAGTTATCCCTTCCCAATGTGACTATTGCCTTGCTGGCAAAGGGCAGGAGGAGTGCCCAGCTCTGTTCTTGTTTCTGGGAAGCTGTATTGGGAAGGATGAAAGTTGGCATTTGGAAGGCGAGGGGAGACAGGTACCCTCATTCCACTTCTTGGAGCAGCATTATGTGCTCCAAGATCTATTAAGGGCTAAAATTACAGAAGTCCCAACTCAGATCCAATCCTACCACAATGCTAAAGTTCCTAATAGCAAAATATCAATAGGTTGCCTCATATCTCATTTCTGGGACTGAGAGTGTGTCTCACCCAAGGTCGCCCAGTGAGTTTCCATCGCCAAGCAATGGATCAACCTTCGTCTCCAGAGTTGTAGGCCAATGCTCAAATCACTACACTTCTATACCTCTGCTTAGTGTGCACCCCAAGCATGACAAAAAAAATTTCCCATGCTCCTCATAGAGTAGAGGGGGCATTTTAGCACATTGTGGACTTGTGGTCTGGGCAAGTCCTATAGTCTCCATTTGCCCTACTCCCTTGTTGCAACTTCACCACTGACTTTGGGTTCATTTCTAAATGAAATTCAAAGTGCTGGATATGACTTATAAAATACGGCTAAGGTCCAGGTTTGTATTCTCCCCGAAAACTCTTTCTGTATTTTGAAATATTTGTGTCCCGCTACCCTCACAGGCACACATGGTGGGTACATGTGAGAGGGCCTTCATGGCTTTTCCCATGCTCTGGAACTCTACAGAGACTCAACTTGTACCCTCCTCCTTACTATCTCTCTACAGGCAAGTGAAGACCTATAGACATCACATATATAATGAGACTTAGAATCATAGAGTTGGAAGAGACTGCACGGGCCATCCAGTCCAACCCCTGCCATGCAGGAAATCCAAATCAAAGCATCCCCAGCAGACGGCCATCTAGCCTCTGCTTAAAGACCTCCAAGGAAGGAGACTCCACTACACTCCGAGGGAGTGTGTTCCACTGTCGAACAGCCCTTACTGTCAGGAAGTTCTTCCTAATGTTCAGGTGGAATCTCTTTTCCTGTAGCTTGCATCCATTGTTCCAGGTCCTGTTCTCTGGAGCAGCAGAAAACAAGCTTGCTCCCTCCTCAATATGACATCCTTTCAAATATTTAAACAGGGCTATCATATCACCTCTTAACCTTCTCTTCTCCAGGCTAAACATCCCCAGCTCCCTGAGTTGTTCCTCATAGGGCAAGGTTTCCAGACCTTTCACCATTTTAGTTGCCCTCCTCTGGACATGCTCCAGTTTCTTAATGTCCTTTTTGAATTGTGGAGCCCAGAACTGGACACAATATTCCAGATGGGGCCTGACCAGAACAGAATACAGTGGCACTATTACTTCTCTTGATCTAGATACTATACTTTTATTGATGCAGCCTAAAATTTCATTGGCTTTTTTAGCTGCCGCATCGCACTGTTCATGTCAGCGCAACTGCTGGGGTCCAACAACCACTGTCAGCAACTCAAACGAGTCCTGGGGTTAAATCAGACCTTTTGAGCACAGCTAGCAATTTTAGAAGCTGAAGCGTGGCTCCAAAAGCAGTTGAGATAACAGCAACTGGATGTCTTCCAGGAACTGAAGCAATGCAGGAGCCTCCAGGGACACACAGCAAACCAATGCCAGACTTCTTCTGATAAACCACCAGAGAAGCAAAGTCTCCCGAAGTGCTCTTTATTCACAGTGCTATAATACAAATACAGATCTCCAAAATTCCAAACCATACCAAACCTACTACAAACCCACAAGCTATCACTTGCAACCCCTGGGTTTATATAGACTCCAGACCATGTGGTCTCCCAAACCTAGTGAGTTCCTGTGTGTAACCATGGTAAGTGTCCCCTGTGCAATCCAGCCAGGTGGTTTCATCATCCATGGCTACGTGCACCTAGACACTAAAGTGTCCTTGAGCCAATGAGCATCAGCTGTGCTGATCAACCTTGTCCTTCTGCTGAAATGCTCATGGTCAAACACACACATCAAGCATTTCCCTGTGTGCTGTGTTTTAACCCTTCAAATCCCTGACAAGACTATCATACACAATTTCAGACAATGGGAAGTCAGTCGGAACACAATCATGGGGTTTCACGTTATTGCGTGATAGACTACCACATGCAATTTCTGGCAATGCCAAGCTATTTTCGGGCAATGGGAAATCAGTTCGAACGCATTTTCAAATTCATGTAAATTCGGTGAACTAGCGAATTCATATGAAGGGGAAA
>NC_056523.1:101336357-101341174 GCF_019175285.1 Sceloporus undulatus
AAAGAAAGAAAGAAAATGTAAAAGCCCTTCCATTTTGGGTTGGATGCAATCTGCAGTAGACCTTCATGGAATCATGGCCCTCAAATCCATCAAAGTTTTTGGCCCTTGATAATGTATGCAAACAACTATCCAGAAATAACCCAGGGTGATTCAAGAAAAATAGTGCAAAACCAAATAAAAACAGCTTCACTTTTTTTGCACCATTATTTTTAAAAAACCAAGTATATCAAGTCCTGTTAGTATTGACATTTATCCTGGCACCTTACATTTTCTAGAGAAAGAACTTTGTTAAAAAAAAAAAAAAGAACTAGCAATTCATAATTTGAACAGGTTAATCAACATAAAATAGTTATTGTATTGATAAAAGAGGGTTGGCTTTAGAGATGCAGTTGGCTTTAATCACAACCCAACTGTCCATGATGTTCTTTTGGTCGAGTTATAAAACTTCTTATTCTTAGGATGCAGTTTTTTTCTTTTAAAAATCATATTTATATCATAAACATAATTAAGGAATAGTTAAACCAAGATTATTTAGTAATAGTAATGAAGGATGAAGATGATAAAATGAAACCTGTGGTAGCTATCAGCAGGAGGCAGAGTGAGACATCTAGGGTTCCCTGAGCTCAGGGCCTGGCATGTGGGCATCAGGGAGAGAAATCTCAGAGCAAGAGAGCTGCCTTGAAAAGTGTGTGTATTTATGTGTGTATTTCCTCATTGTTTAGAATTTTTTTTAAAAAAATGAATAGCATATTCTGTGCAACTGTTCTTGAAGTTTATGGTCTCAGGTTTAATGACATCACTAAAGCACTACAAAAAAATATTGTGACATCAGAAGGGTCATCCCTAGGTCTCCAGTTTTGGCCCTGAAATGTCAGGACATAGAGTAGTCCTGACCTGCCAACCCTAGAGACAAATGCATCTGATGGCAAGCTATTGACAGGGAACCAGGTATGGCATTCTCTCAGCTATTCTCCATGAACTTTTTGAGTGCACCACCCTGTTGGAGAAAAGAGGGCCTGTGCATGCTAAACATTTTGTTCTAGATTACTCTCAGCAGTGTGGTGAAGGAGCAGTACAATGTCCAGTTCAGTTTGTTTCTCTTTGTAAACTCGGATGGGGGTGCCATCTTATCCTTCACTTCTGGGGGAGAAATTCCTTGGAGAACTCTTGATTTTGATGCAGTATGTATATGTTATTTCTGCAGTTTCCAGCAACTTTCTTTGATATTCGTTTCCAATACTGAGTGTAGAATTGGTGAGTGGAGATAGGGAGAAGAGAATAATTGGTCTCAAGACTTCAGATATTTTCCTCACACATTCATGTATGACAAACCATTTTTACAAAGATAAAAAGTAATATCCTCAAAACATGCAAACAAACAAAAAAACCAGAGGTATCTATTTCATAAAGCACATATTGTACATGTAACTGAATTCCTTCGCTAGCTCTTTCTCCACTCTTCACTCTGAGGGGTAACCTAAAGCTACACATTGCAATAAATAAATTACTGGCTGACAGCAAATTGAACAAGCTCCCCAAAGAGGTAAGAAAAATAGGACATATAATCTAAGTTGGGGGGAAGGGACTGCTTTATACGAAATGCATAATGGAGCATGTTGACTTTCTGTTCAACTTGACCGCATGATTCTGCCATGAAGACCATGATGGATTGTGTGTGAGCTTTCCACTCCCTATGGCATATTGTGAAAGCCACCTGAGGGCACAATTTATATCAGGGACAAATATCCCACAACTTCCAGTATAAACTGTAAAAGTTAAGTTTTGGAGTCTGACAACTAATAAAGCAGTAAAAGGGCTGACATGAGCATGTCAAGAAAAGCTGATGTTACCATAAAACAAAGCTTGGGATTTGTTTATTTATTTATTTTGCTACTACAACTTCCAGAAATTCCAGAATTGCTTCTCCTACCTTTGCTATAGAACTCATTCAGGCCCTTAAGAGGAAATGTTTTTAGCCTTTTATTAACCATGGTCAACAATGCTCCCATTCATTTGTGAAGGAAGCATGTAGCCTTGGCTTTATTTATTTATTTTTATCCTTCTTTATCCTTCACTCCTCAGATTCAGGCTGCAGCCAGGCCACACCGATTTTTTTCTTTATAATATTGCTAAAATTAGACCTTTTCTATCAGCTTCTTCTGCTAAGATCTTAGTTCATACTCTAGCTATCTCCTGCCTTGACTACTGCAATCTTCTTTTTATGAGGCTCCCATTGTCCCACCTTAGTCCTCTGATTTCCATTCAACATTCTGCTTCTAAGATTATCTATTTAGCTCATCATTTTGATCATATCACTCCACATCTGGCATCTCTTCACTGGCTATTCAATTCGGTACAAGTTTCTTCTCTTGACGTTTAAAGCTTTACACAACCAAGCTCCCCCTTAACTGTCAATCCTTGTTTCATATCACTATCCTGTTCAAGATTTGTGGTCCAGGGGCTCGGGGCTTCTTACTCAGCCAAGGGTTTCTTCTTCCATGTTTGATCAAATATCATTATATAATGATATATAAATGTGGATTTTCAGTGACAGTGCTTTAATTCTTAAGAGTATGATCCAGAATCACACCATCAGATTTTTGTGTGAGCAGCAGTATGTTTTGTTCCCCTGTTCCCTCTTACAACTCTTCTGGATGTGCTTTAGATAATCATATCTGGATAAGCTCCCTGAAAAAAACTGGTGTGAATGGAGCCTACAGGTGGAAGGCGAATCTTTGATGGATGCCATTATCTTGGCTGATAGGCATGATAGGACACAATCACTAGACTTTCAAGTAATAAATTCTGGTCACAGATAAGAAAAATAATGTGCTATAAGAAATAAATTTCTTATTAGTTGCGGGGAGGACTTCTCCAAAAAATTAGTAAACATAGTTTTTTGTGGGTTTTCTCGGGCTAAGTGGCCATGTTCTAGAAGAGTTTATCCCTGACATTTTGCCAGCATCTGTGGTTGCCATTTTCTCTCTGAAGATGCCAGCCACAGATGCTGGTGAAACATCAGGAATAAACTCTTCTAGAACATGGCCACACAGCCCGAAAAAACCCACAAAAAAACTATTGATGCTGGCCATGAAAGCCTTTGACTTCACATTAGTAAACATAATTGCCACAATTCTAGATCAGCTATTTAGTTATGTAGCTAAGCAGTGTTTCTTGCCCCAATTCCCCAATCCAGACATACTGAGCAGCAGCAGCCACTGTGAGTGACAGGGTTCTGTTCTTCTGTCAATCTGGATACAACAAACTGACATTTCCACCTGCCTCTAATCCAAATACAACTGTCCAAACCGGTATCCCTGTTGCAATTCCTTCTCACATTGGAGAGCTTTAGAGAGGAAGGATGGAAACATCAGTCTGATGCATCCTAATCATCAGGAACACAGACCTATTGCTCACAGAAACTGCTTCCTAGTATGGCTGGATTGGGAGGGCTTTAAAAAATCTCTACATATAAATACAAATTATAAATACACTGCTCCCTCGGGTTACGAAATTAATTCGTTCCGCGGCCGCTTTCGTAACCCGAAAAGCCTTCGTAAGCCGAATTGCCATAGGCGCTAATGGGGAAAAAGCCGCGTTTCGTGCGAAAAAGCGCCGAAAAGCACCAAAATTTTTTTTCGTAACCCGAAAAAACATTCGTAACCCGGAACAATTATTTCCAATGGGATTTTTTCGTATCCCGGAAATTTCGTAACCTGGGTATTTCGTATCCCGGGGTACCACTGTATATAATCTCAGCAGGTACATGCATGTACTGTATACAGAGGTCAACGCTTGGCAAAAATGTGAACAATATCCTTCAGCATTTCCAGGCTGGGGATGGGAGTCCAAACAATAAATTTTCCAGGCTCTGAAGAAGGTACAGAGAACAATTAAATTGTGACTTGAAGCCCATGAAATTTTATTTTGTTGTGTATGTGGGGTGTGTGTGTGTGTTACTTTCCTAGAGACAGCCAAATAGTAAACACAGTTTAAGAACCAGTGGCCACTGGTAAGGTTTGTTGTGCTCATTGAGGCAATGAAAACAAAACTAAGGTGAGATACAAATAAATATATAATCTTCGTATGCCCAAATTTAAATGTTTAAAATCTGGCCCAGATTGGGAGCAAAGCACACAGAGTTCATTAGTATAGATATAATAACAAACTGATCAGTGTTGTTGTTGTTGGTGTTTTAAATACAAGACTTAAGGGCCGGAACAGAGAGGCCAAAATAAAGCTGTTTAAATTATGCATGCATCCTAAGAGGCCGGAAGGCATGCCAAAGCTCCAGTCCTAAGGACTGGACTGCAGCTTTGGCACAGCTTCTTAAGATGCGTGCGTCACTTAAACAGCATACCTCCAAAGTGACCTGAAGCAGCTTTATTTTGGCCTGTTTGGGCCCTAGGTCATGGACCATGCTGCACATTCTGCTAAACTGTTCACAGAAAAATTGAAAGTTGAAAATGTGAACCTTTGTTGTTGTGCTTTAAAGGAGGACTGTCAGCCAGCATGGTATACTGATCCGAGTGTGGGAGTAGGACTGAAATCCCTGCTCAGCCATGGATTCCCCATAGTGACCTTGGACTATTATTATTATTATTATTATTATTATTATTATTATTATTATTATTATTATTATGCTTTATTTATATAGCACTGTAGATTTACACAGCACTGTACATACAAACAATAAAATATATATAAAGTAAACCTGCCCATGGTGTACAATCTAAGGCCGGTTACAAACCGGCAGTTGGGACGTCCTCTGGACGTCCCATTTTAAAAAAGGGGCGTCTCTTATAGACGCCCTTGGG
>NC_056523.1:101341199-101352288 GCF_019175285.1 Sceloporus undulatus
TGTGTGATTTCCTCCTTGTTTAGAAATTTTTTTAAAAAATGAATGCATATTCTGTGCAACTGTTCTTGAGTTTATGTGTTCTCAGGTTTAATGACATCCACTATAAGCACTACAAAAAATATTGTGACATCAGAAGGGTCATCCCTAGGTCTCCAGTTTTGGCCTGAAATGTCAGGAATAGAGTGTCCTGACCTGCCAACCCTAGAGACAATGCATTGATGGCAAGCTATTGACAGGGAACCAGGTATGGCACTTCTCTCAGCTATTCTCCATGAACTTTGAGTGCACCACCTGTTGGAGAAAAGAGGGCCTGTGCATGCTAAACATTTTGTTCTAGATTACTCTCAGCAGTGTGTGTGAAGGAGCAGTAAATGTCCAGTTCAGTTTGTTTCTCTTTGTAAACTCGGATGGGGTGCCATCTTATCCTTCACTTCTGGGGAGAAATTCCTTGGAGAACTCTTGATTTTGATGCCGTATGTATATGTTATTTCTGCAGTTTCCAGCAACTTTCTTTGATATCGTTTTCAATACTGAGTGTAGACTTGGTGAGTGGAGATAGGGAGAAGAGAATAATTGGTCTCAAGACTTCAGATTTTCCTCACACATTCATGTATGACAAACATTTTTACAAAGATAAAAAAGTAATATCCTCACAACCATGCAACAACAAAACACCAGAGGTATCTATTTATAAAGCACATATTGTACATGTAACGAATTCCTTCGCTAGCTCTTTCTCCACTCTTCACTCTGAGGGGAACCTAAAGCTACACATTGCAATAAATAAATTACTGGCTGACAGCAAATTGAACTAGCTCCCCAAAGAGTAAGAATAGGAATATAATCTAAGTTGGGGGGAAGGGATGCTTTATACGAAATGCATAATGGAGCATGTGACTTCTGTTCAACTTGACCGCATGATTCTGCCATGAAGACCATGGATGGATTGTGTGTGAGCTTTCCACTCCCTATGGCATATTGTGAAAGCCACCTGAGGGCACAATTTTTCAGGGACAAATATCCCACAACTTCCAGTATAAACTGTACAAGTTAAGTTTTGGAGTCTGACAACTAATAAAGCAGTAAAAGGGCTGACATGAGCATGTCAAGAAAGCTGATGACCATAAAACAAAGCTTGGGATTTGTTTATTTATTTATTTTGCTACTACAACTTCCAGAAATTCCAGAATTGCTTCTCCTACCTTGCTATAAACTCATTCAGGCCTTAAGAGGAAAGTTTTAGCCTTTTATTAACCATGGTCAACAATGCTCCCATTCATTTGTGAAGGAAGCATGTAGCCTTGTGCTTTATTTATTTATTTTATCCTTTCTTTATCCTTCACTCCTCAGATTCAGGCTGCAGCCAGGCCACACCGATTTTTTTCTTTTATATATGCTAAAATTCGACTTTTCTATCAGCTTCTTCTGCTAAATCTTAGTTCATACTCTAGCTATCTCCTGCTTGACTAGCAATCTTCTTTTTATGAGGCTCCCATTGTCCCACCTTAGTCTCTTGATTTCCATTCAACATTCTGCTCTAAGATTATCTATTTAGCTCTCATTTTGATCATATCACTCCACATCTGCATCTCTCATGCTATTCAATCGGTACAAGTTTCTTCTCTTGACGTTTAAAGCTTTACACAACCAAGCTCCCCCTTAACTGTCATCTTGTTTCTATCACTATCCTGTTCAAGATTTGTGGTCCAGGGCTCGGGGGCTTCTTACTAGCCAAGGGTTTTTCTCCATGTTGATCAAATATTCATTATATAATGATATATAAATGTGGATTTTCAGTGACAGTGTTAACTCTTAAGAGTATGATCCAGAACATCACACATCAGATTTTTGTGTGAGCAGCAGTTTTTTGTTCCCCTGTTCCCTCTTTACAACTCTTCTGGATTGCTGCTTTAGATAATCATATCTGGATAGCTCCCTGAAAAAAAACTGGTGTGAATGGAGCCTACAGGTGGAAGGCGAATTTTGATGGATGCCATTATCTTGGCTGATAGGCATGATAGGACACAATCACTAGACTTTCAAGTAATAATTCTGGTCACAGATAAAAAATAATGTGCTATAAGAAATAAATTCTTATTATTTGCGTTGGGAGGAGGACTTCTCCAAAAAATTAGTAAAATCGTTTTTGTGGGTTTTCTCGGGCTAAGTGCCGTTCTAGAAGAAGTTTATCCCTGACATTTGCCAGCATCTGTGGTTGCCATTTTCTCTCTGACAGATGCCAGCCACAGATGCTGGTGAAACATCAGGAATAAACTCTTCTAGAACATGGCCACACAGCCCGAAAAAACCCACAAAAAACTATTATGCTGGCATGAAAGCCTTTGACTTCACCTTAGTAAACATAATTGCACAATTCTAGATCGCTATTTAGTTATGTAGCTAAGCAGTGTTTCTTGCCCCATTCCCATCCAGACCAATGAGCAGCAGCAGCCACTGTGAGTGACGGTTCTGTTCTTCTGTCAATCTGGATACAACAAACTGACATTTCCACCTGCCTCTAATCCAAATACAACTGTCCAAAACGGTATCCCTGTTGCAATTCCTTCTCACATGGAGAGCTTTAGAGAGGAAGGATGGAAACATCAGTCTGATGCATCCTACTCCAGGAAACACAGACCTATTGCTCACAGAAACTGCTTTCCAGTATGGTGGCTTGGGAGGGCTTTAAAAAATCTCTACATATAAATACAAATTAAACTACCGTCAGTTATGAACATGTAAACTCTAGGTTTGTAAACAGCAATAATTACTTCCACCCTTTCTTACCCAGTTGCTAAAATAAACCCCATCACCTTGTTGAGAAAACCTTGTGCGTAACTAACTATACATACATTGTAATCAGTCCCTAGTTGCTACTGCAGCAGGTCCACAAAAGCATGTTGCAAAGGATCGCCTGAAAACCCACTTGCTAGCTAAACATTCTGCAGGTCAGAAGGAGGACACAAAACAAATTTGCTTTATTTATACTAAAGCAGCTATTGTCTGTCTGACAGACGTAATGGCAATAACATGGTTAAACATAAACTTAGTGATGCATATCCTAAGTCAGCAAAGAATTCAGCAGTACTTAGTTTGCACACAAGACATATCAACACATTTTAAAGCAAACAATGACATCTGGCAGGTCAGATTTATGTAATTTGTTATCTTGTCAATTAATCACCCATCACATTTTCTACCACAAAGGAAATTAAATTCTTAAATCTTAATTTAATTTGCCTCTTCCTGTGTCAATAAGGGCATGCCATCAAATGGGGTGCATCTGAAAACTCCAGAAACAAATGTACAAATAAATACATATGGCAAGCATAGCAAATAAGTGCCATTCTTGTTCTTATGTTGGATTCTTAAAGGAGGGTTTCAACAATGCAACTATAGAAGTCTGACTTTAGACTAGAGGTTAGCTGTGATTCTTCATATCTTCCCCTCTATCATTTTTTATCAGAAGACAAGCTTGCATTTCCTATGTGCAGTCAAACATTGTTTGCATTTCTGAAACAGTACAGGAGCTGAATGTCGCACATACTGTCAGTGCTTACAAGAGTATCTTTCAAAAGATGGTAAGTATATAACCTGCCTTTTGCTTCTTCTGTGGTATTTGTGCTAACTGAACATATTGCTATGGAGGAATAAAATGTGCAAGGCAGAAGCTGAACAACAACCACCCACACATATAGGGTCTAGCAGAGAAAAGAAATAAGCTTAGTCACCATGGTAAAAAAAATCTTTGTAAAATGTGTGTGTGTGTGTGTGTGTGTGTGTGTGTGTGTGTGTGTGTGGTTTGACTTACAAATGGTTCATGCAAAATTAAAACACATGGTCTTATGGAGGAGAAAGAGGGAAGCAGAAATGGCTGCAGGCTAGACTAATACAAGAAGAGAGTGGGTACTGAAAAACAAGTGAATAATATAATGTAAACTGTTACTCAGTATAGGTTGATAACTCTAATAGGTGCAATTCTGACAGGTTCCCTATAAGTGGGCTTTTAACAGCCAAAGACCAATAAAATCAAGACCTTATGTTTCTCAATGGTAACTAAAGTATCAACATCTTGGCTAATCAATTCATTCAGAAATTATATTCAGATACTTTGTATGTATGCATGTATTTATGGTATTTATACATTGCCCTTCAGCCAAAAATGCTCTCAAAGTGGTTTACAAATCATTAATTTGACAATCTGCTTCCCTCAGGTTTATAATCTAAATATGGTATGGCATATAAGGAAAAGTGAATGGCAATGAGGGAGGCAAGCCCACCAAATGATGAAAGCTCGTCTCTCCCTCAGAGGTCAGAGCAATGACAGTTGAAATATGAAAGAGGGGTTCTCATCAGCTGCTGGGGCCAAGGCACAATAGTGCCTGGTTGCTCTTCTCTCCCTCAAATACCAGAGCAAACAGTATAGTCCGCATGTCCATGTCTACTCCCAGATCACAAGCTGAAGAAGGGAAGCTTAAGGATTTTCTTCAGCTGTTTTCAGAGCAAACTTACTTGATTCACATTTCTTCAGTTAGCATGCAGCTCAAAGTACAAATATTGTTTGCATTTTACAATACCCAAATTTTCCAGTGTAGTTCTCAAAACAGATATATGGGACGAGATCCTACATCACATTTCGTAATTTTATGAATCTGTAGTTCAGTGGTTCCCAACCTGTGGGTCGGGATCCCTTTGGGGGTCGAATGACCCTTTCATGGGGGTCGCCTAAGACCATTGGAAAACATCTATTTAATTACAGTTATGAAGTAGCAATGAAAATAATTTCATTGGTTTGGGTCACCACAACATGAGGAACTGTATTAAAGAATGCCTGTCTTGGGGCGGTAATGGACTGGATGAGGGAAAACCGACTCAAGCTGAATCCAGGTAAGATGGAGGTACTTGCTATAGGAACCCTGAATCCAGGAATGGAGTTGTGTCAGCCAGTTCTGGATGGGGTCACACTTCCCCTGAAGGATTCTGTTCGCAGCTTGGGGGTGCTTCTTGACTCGTTGCTCCAACTGACAGCTCAGGTGGATGCGACAGTCAAGAGCGCCTGTTATCACCTTCGTTTGATATGCCAACTGCGCCCCTTCCTGGAGCTGAGGGACCTGGAAACAGTAGTACATGCACTGGTAACCTCTCGACTGGACTTCTGTAATGCGCTCTACTTGGGGCTACCCTTGTGCCAAGTTCGGAAACTTCAGCTGGTACAAAATATGGCAGCCAGATTGATCACGGGAACTTCTAGGAATGACCATATAACACTGGTCTTGAAGTCCCTGCACTGCCTGCCTATTAGTTTCCGGGCAAAGTACAAGGTGTTGGTGATTACCTTAAAAGCCCTACATGGCTTGGGCCCAGAGTACTTGAGGGAATGCCTTCTTCTCTATTGTCCGTCCCGCACACTAAGGTCCTCTGGAAGAAATCTACTACAGCCAAAAAAAATCTAGGCTAACATCTGTCTCCCAGAGGGCCTTTTCTACAACTGCTCCTAAACTATGGAACGACCTGCCGGAGGAGATCCATCACAATTCCACTCTGATAGCTTTTAAGAAAGCACTCAAGATGGATCTCTTCTGGCAGGCCTTTCCAACTTAGTTACCCTCCCCAGATATAGAGATATTTGTCCCCTCATCTGTCTATTTCCCCTCACCAATGTTTCTGCCTATTTTTTGGTTGTTCAGTGTTTTTAATGTTTTTAATGTTTTAATATTATTACTGTTTAATTCTGTTTTAGTACTGGGAATGGGTGGTGGTGGTAGGTCTAGGGTTTGATTTTTTAACTCTATTGTAATTTGTTGTATTTTATTGTTGTAACCCGCCCGGATTCTTCGTGATTGGGCGGGCTAGAAATATATCTATTATTATTATTATTATTATTATTATTATTATTATTATTATTATTATAAAGGGTCACGGCATTAGGAAGGTTGGGAACCACTTCTGTAGTTGAAGAAACGCAACAAAACCTTGTTAGTGAATTGAACAGATGCTCATCTAGGCAGGAGTGCTCCAAAGCCCACTGGGTACTCCTGATGTGCACTTCCTAGCCAGTGTTCTGATTTGGGAGCAGCCCCAATGCCCACTGTGCATTGGGCCATATCTGTCACTCTGCTGGCTGTCATTGCACAATGGACACTCAGTATGTAGTAAAGTCACAGCAGTCCTAGGTGAATATGCACTTTACAAAAACGAATCAGTTCTTTTTCCTGTACACCAATGTCCACTTATGAAGACACGAGCTCCTGCTGAATTCCAGCTGTGTATCTTTAGCATATTTAGAACTGTGTGCACATTGTGAGACAATATATGCAAAACAATTCTTTGTGTGGATTGTTTATTGTTAAGAAGGCAAGTTAATTGAGAAACAGCATTAGAATGGACTTATGAACTTATGCAAAACTGTCATGGATTGGAGGCTGAGGAAGAAAGAGACTGTTAAAAGCTTTGGATGTAATTTATTAGCACAAATAAATGTCACCTCTAACCTCATAAGCCATGCCTTATGATGCCAATGTATAGCAATAAGGGGGGAGAACAAAATTTGTGAAAAAATACTTGTAAGTTGGCAGATGAAGATGATAGCTCTATGAGGTGTTTTTCATTTTCTTGCACATGTTGCATTTATGTGGAACTTATTAAAAGCCCACTATGAGGCAGCTTTAGAGGTTCCAGGATCTGCACCCTAAGATTTTGAAGCATACTTGGATTTTTTTAAAAACATGTTGTTGTTCTAATTATCCACTTAGAACGATATTGGTTAAGTAAGCTCTTCATACTGTTTTAAAAAGCATTTAAATGGAAGAAGATGGTATCAGAATAACTTATTAAGCAGGAGCACTTTCTAATGAAACTGTTCCTTGTTAATTAGATTTTGTTCAATAAATTGCTCATTTCAGCAGAGCCTTAATGGATATTTTTCAGTGGAATATAAAGGCACCTGCTGATAAAACACAAACATACACACTAAGCATGCACATTTAAATCATTACTCAGCTTAGCAATATAAAGAAATTGTGATATGCAGACTTTTCCCACTCATGCTATCTGTATGATTTCCATATAAAACCATTCTACCTATATGAGTGCCATTCACAAATACATGATGATATTTTCAAGACATATGTGTATTGTCAATCATACATAAGTACAAAAGCTGCTATTCAGGTACAAAACCTGCTGTTCTTACAAAGCTACTATTCATTTCAGTAATGTATGTCTAGAAGAACGTCCTAGTAGCAAAACATGGACAATTAAACAAGCAGTGGTGGGATGATGATATGCTGATCAGAGCATCATCCTACCATCTCTCCTTTATGGATGGCTTCAGTGTGCCACTACATTCATTTGTCTTCAAAGTGACTTCCAAACTCAGTTATGTTGTATTATAAAAAGTGATAATTTGTGACCAGGGGATAGTGAATGTTTATTTAAAATTTAGTTTGTATATTCCCATTGTTCTCAATTCATAACAGTCATGCATTTCCATTATGTGCATATTATCCTAGTTAAAACAATAAAAGAATCTAGTGGCAACTTAAAGATCAACAATGTTCTCATTGGTATTTTACTGCTCACTTTACCAGACTTCAATATAGTGAGAATGATATTCTGCTTTCAAGGAGGCAGATTTTGCAAGAATAGGAGTGGCAAAATATTAATTTGTCCTATGTGGCCAAGTTCACATTTTCTGTTGTTAAAGTGGTTGCTTATATAACAGTTGGGATGTTTGGGATGTTAAGATCCATTTCAGAAAGTACATACCAAGAGAATGAATAAACACACTCACTCATTCACACACATCCTTGACTATAAGACATCCTTCTCCACATCTTTTTAAATAACTATAAATAAATGCATCAGCCCTCCCACACAAGAACATGGGAGTAAAATGGAGCCAAAAAAGATGAAAAGAGGTTTTATACACAGCCTCAGCAGATTAGACTTTTTAGATAAAGAGAAGTTCACTGAATTAGTTCACCATTAGCCTAAATCAGGACATGAAAGATGCAGCCCAGCCATTAGTTGACAAAGTAATTCCAATGAGCCATTAAATTGTTCCTTTCCAATGTACATCAGAGGAGAAGGGAGAAAAACCACAGTTATACAATACCTGAAATTACTGACTGAAATGGCAGCTTCTTTAGCAATGATCCATTTACACAGCAAGTCATTTCAAATTGTTCAGGAATGCCCAAACTACTGCCAAATGGCTCAACCCAATGCCATCAAACAACTACAGGTCAATATCCACTCCCTTTATTGAAGACATAGATTCACATTAAGGATGGGTGTTTTATTCTTTAAACCAAACTTATCAAAAGTCAGACATGGGAGAAAGTGACAGATTTGTCCATCCTGTTAGTATGTGCACTGTCCATCCCTTTCACTCTCACACAATTCTAGTCATGAGGATGGTGTACCCTCATTGCTATTGCCTTTTGTGCATTGCTGGACTTGTAAACCTCCACATGTTTGGGGCTGAACTTCTGAAATGGGAAGCCTTCACTGCTCATGTAGGCTTCCTGTGATTGAGACTGTATCTGCACTGCAAAAATAATCCACTTTGACACTACTTTAACTGCCATGGCTCAGTGCTATGGAAGACTGGGAATTGTAGTGTGTTGTGGCACCAGAGCTCTCTGACAGAAAAGGATAAATGTCTCAAAAATGATGATACCCAGAATTCTATAGCATTGAGCCATGGCAGTTAAAGTGATGTCAAATTGGATTTTTACTGCAGTGCTGATGCATTCTTAGAATCCCAAATGAATTTTACAGGTAGCCTTCACCAGTCAACAAGAGTTTCTGTGGTGCTGGCACCTTGTTCCTTCCCTTCAACAAGTCAAAATGGAATATCTCCTCAGCATCCAGTGCCAAGACTTTGTGCTCATCACCACCTCCAGCATCATCCACATGCCTCCAGCATCATCCACATGAAGCACAAAGTGAGAAAATCTTGCTCCTCTGTGTCGGAGAGGCTGGTAACACTGTCCAGTTTGCAGAATATATCCAGAAAAATGTCCAGCTCTACAAAATGAGGAATGGATATGAGCTGTCTCCAACTGCAGCTGCTAATTTCACACATCGGAATTTAGCAGACTATCTGCAGAGTCAGATTCCCTATCATTCCAACCTCCTCCTAGCCGGTTACAACAAATATGATAGCCCTGCCCTGTACTACATGGACTATCTTACTTCCTTGGCCAAGGCTTCCTTTGCAGCTCATGGTTATGGGGCATTCCTAATGCTCAGCATCCTTGACCGATCCTACAAACCAGGTATCACCCATGAAGATGCAATAGAAGTTCTCAATAAATATTTGGAGGAGCTCCAGAAATGCTTCACCTTGAATTTGCCTTCCTTCAGTGCTTGGTTCATTGATGAAGACACTATCCACTAAATGACCAACATTCCCATCCTAAAATCAATGGCCTGGACACTATCTGTACTTTTCCCTCCCACCTCATTTTTGGCATTTTGTACTTGTTGGAAATCTAGTGCAGTGCAGATGCACCCTTAGAATCCCAAATGACTGAGGCTTATGGATTTTGCAAGTAGCCTTCACCAGTCCAAAAGACCTTCTGTTTCAGAAGTATAGAAATACTTTGAAGGTTCTGGCCCAGAGGTCTCAGTGCCTGGGACAGTCCTAATTTGGCAGTTCTAATCCCTACCCCAGGTAGGGAGATATTTGGGGAGTTTCTAATCTCTATGCCAAGAACCTCCCTTGAGCTCAGTGTGAAAAGAGCTTTGAATGTCCTTTCCCAAAGCCCAGAGAATGTTAGATATCACAGAATCCTGTGAACTATTTTTGGAACACAAGGGAATACCTCAGCAGACAGGGAACAGAAATTCTTTGAACAACAACAACCCAACATCATGTAATAAAAATATTTTTCCCCCCTTGGAGAAAAGGGGGAGTGGAGGAGGGGGAAAAACTGATAGGGAAGCCACCAAATCATAAAGTCAATATAAACAAGCTTGTATGCTGAACTTGAGTTCAAAAGCATGTTCAGAGTTCATTTTAGAGAAAAACAATGGAGAGAGATGGACCTTTTTGACTCCTACCTCAGTGGATCTAAGAAACAAAATACTAAGGTGATGTTTTATCTATTTATGGGAATCTGAGATCAGTATAAGCCAGACCCTTGATAGAAACAGATTGATGTTTTGAGCAATGATTCAGCTAGCCAACCAGAACATTATTTAGAGGCTGCTTCCATGTATATAATGTGTCTGAACTTACTAGCCATGGTGAATTTGAATAGCACACTTCAATCTAGATTGCTTTAATATGCCATATGTGGGGTTGTCACTGATGACAACTCAGATGTCTCTGCTATCAGAAATTCCCAAATGTGGCCAGGGCAGTGAAGTAGAATCACATTATACCAGTTCTGAAACAGATAGAATTAATTGTTTCTTTTGATTCTAAGCCCAAGACCAGGTGTCTTTAAAGCTCTGAATGGCTTAGGATAAAACTATCAGAAGGAACAGATAGGTAATCTACAGTCCATTTGTCCTGAGAGGTTCTTCTCCAAGTGCCTGCTGAACCTTATTTGACAACAAAAAGGGAGACCTTTTCTGTGATGGCACTTGAGTTGTGGAATACTCTCTTTATGGAGATGTGAAGCCCACGGATAATGCAATATTTTCAATATCATTTCCAAACATTTTTGTTTGTCCAGGTATTTGAGGCATGAACCACTCTGTGCTCTTTAAGGGAATGTGAGGGTGGCTGTACTTCTGAAAGTGCCTAGCGTTCCACTTCGATTCTTCACATACTTAATTTTTAACCAAAGAAGTTGTATTTAAAGCAGAAGGGCTCCGAGGGCGGCAGGGGGCCTCTGGGGGGCCCGCTGCCGTCCCTGGGGCCCTCCAGGAGGGCTCCGAGGGCGGCAGGGGGCCTCTGGGAGGCCCGGTGCCATCGCTGGGGCCCTCCAGGGGGCCCTCCAGCGCTGGTGGCCCCACCAGCTTTTTTGCCAGTCTCTGACGGGGCCTGGGGCCCCGTCAGGGGCCAGCAAAGATGGGGAGGCCTGGCCCCCGGAGGGTGGAAGCTCCGCCCCCAGCATGCGGCCCCACCCCT
>NC_056523.1:101352298-101420499 GCF_019175285.1 Sceloporus undulatus
GGAGGGTGGAAGCTCCACCCCGGCACGCGGCCCCGCCCCGGAGGGTGGAAGCTCCACCCCGGCACGCGGCCCCGCCCCGGAGGGTGGAAGCTCCACCCCCGGCTTCGGCCCCCCAGTCTATAAAGCTGTTGTGGTTTTTGCTAGCTGCTGCTCAACAAAAGAAGCTCTGCTAGTGCTACGGAGAAGTCCTTCCTCAGTCCACCCAATCTAAGGAATCGGCACACCTGTCATCCCTCACATATGGGGCAACAAAATATGGAGGGACATATCCATCATGTTTATTTGTCTGTTTAATTTGTATGCTGCCTTTTTTCCAGAAGGGACCCAAAGCAGCTCACAGATAAAAACATTTTTTAAAAACTACAATAAAAATGTTCTATTTATAATTTGTCTCTGTTCTATTCCTTGGTTCCATGGCTCACTCTGATACACCAGTTGTCATGAAACAGGGGGTGGGCATCATGAGGCCCTCCAAATGTCATTGGGCTATAGCTCCAAGCATTCTTCACCAGTGGCTATTCTGGCTAGGATTGGTGGGAGACACAGTCCAACATCATCTGGAGGGCTGCCTGTTTCCCACCTATGTCTTAGATTTTTCTTTTTAAAATATGTATCTGTTCCTTCCCTGCTCTGTAGCAATAGAAGCAGAACTATTTGCTGTTATCAAGTATGGTAGAGCACCTGTGTACTGAAAGATTTGAAAAGACTGCAAATATATGTATTTTCCCCCTCTTATTGAAAAAGAAGCAGCGAGGCTGGCTGTCTTGATAAGATGGTCAGTCGCAGAAGGCTTCAGCACATTCTTGCATCCATCGCCTTTCCAGGAGTAAGGTTATTTCCCTTTTCCTAAAACATGAGCATATTGTCTGCCATTATGCAGCTTGGCCTGCAGCCTTGAATAGTTAGTTGCAAGTTGCAACCTAGTGGGAGATTAAGCAAGAGGAAAAGATATACAGTACTGTGCTGCCCTCTTGTGCCAGATGTTTTAAAATTCACTGCTGCTTTATTGACTTTTGGGTGTTCCCAATGTCACATACACATGCTCTATTAATTAGTGCTTCTCAAACTTTAGTCCTCCAGATGTTTTGACCTTCATTTCCCAGAAGCCCTAGCCAGGGAACTGAAATCCAAAGCGTCTGGAGGACTGAAGTTTTGGAAACAATGTTCCATATTAATCACGGAAGGCTGCTGTTAAAACTTTGCTGAGTATCAGAACGGAAACAGAGGGACAATACTGCTTATTATAAAGCTTTTCTAAGGCCACTCTTCATCTCAACAAAAGTGGAGATTTGAGGCCAACAAATGAGAAGACAAACAAATTTGGTCAAGTAGGTAATAACAGAGGAGGGATGTACTATTTTAAATTACTCATCTCCACAGGGAAGAAAGAATAATGCAATCAATTTTTTGCTTGCTGAAGGATCCACTTTAAAAACTGTACAGATTTTCAGAGTTCTCAAAATGGGGAGAAACCCTCCCCTCTTCACTTTTTTGTTTCTTATGCAGTGTAGATGCAAGGTGGGAAGGGGAAACTGAATGAGGATCATGGAGGCTATAGCCTTTGACAATCCTTACACAGCTTCCCCGCACCACCCCTGTCATTAGGTGAAGGGATGAATGTTAGGGACTGCGGTTAGAGCCCCACCGCCTGCTATCCCACTGAGACCTGTTACAGACTGCCAAAATAAAGCTGCTTCGGGTCTCTTTGGAGGTATGCTATTTAAATGATGCATGCATCCTAAGAATCTGGAAGCTGCACCAAAGCTGCACTCCAGTGCTTAGGAATGGAGTGTGGCTTTGGCGCGACCTCCGGACTCTTAGGACCCATGCATCAGCATACCTCCAAAGAGAACCAAAGCAGCTTTATTTTGGCAGTCTGTAACAGGCCTGAGTTTCCTAAAATAATCTGTTGTCCTCTGGTGTGCGCCAGATGATGCTGTCCTATTACCAGCATAGAAGTAAAATTCAGCCAGTCTGGTAGAATTAAAAGAAATAGCCATGTTAGTATGGAAAATCAGTATGCAGAGGGATTTTGTAGCACCTTTGACTGACTGAAAGAGAGAAGTTGGTAGCATGAGCTTTCATATACTTGAGCCTATTTTCTCAAATGCATGGTTAGATTGAGTATATGGTAGTGGGATATGGGAGGAGAGATTATTGTCATTTGCTTCAGGCAGAAAATGTCCTGGGCCAGCCCTGGATACATAGGCATAGGACATCAAAACTAGGGAGAGATGAATATATACAGTGCTCACATAACTTAGTTGTTTGTGGTGAAAGTGTATGCCCTTCACATGTTGGCTAGGATTAATGACAGAATACATCTGGAGGACCAAAGGCTCACCCCTTGTTGAGGAGCTGAATTGTGGTATATTTAATCATCTCCCTCTAAAAAGCTGCAATCTTATCTATACACTGAAGACAGTGGAACTAACCTATAAGCGAATATGCATGAAATGCTGTACATTCCCCAAGTACCATGTATAACTGGAGAAACAGACTCCACAACTTTCCAGACAGGCACATTCAGTCCCTTCATCTTTGATCTGAAGTACCATGAGCTACAGAAAATGTATTAGCACTGTTTTGTGAACACTGTGAAAACAGAAGACTTCATATTCTGCTTTGCCACATTGAGGGGGAGGGGTGTTTCATGCATATGTGCCTTCAATCACCTGTCAACCTATGCCAACCCCATGAAATTCATAGTTTTTTTTAGGCAAGCACTACTCAAAGGAGGTTTTACTAATCCCTTCCTCTGAAATATAGCCTATAGCACTTGCTTTTCCCTGGCAACCTCTCATCCAAGTACTAACCCTGCTTACTTTCCAAGACCAGACAGGATCTGGTGTGCTGTTTGTTGTTGTTAACCATCCTCAAGTCAATCTCGACTCACGGCAACCCTGTGGATGAGACACTTCCAAGACTCCCTTTCTTCCACTATTTTTCTAAGTTCTTGCAGACCCGCGACTGCCTTAATTGAATCCATCCATCTAGCCTGTGGTATTCCTTTCTTCCTACTTCCCTCCACCTTCCCTAACATTATTGTCGTTTCTAATTATTCACAATGTGGCCAAAGTATGACAGCCTTAGTTTAGTCATCTTTCCCTCCAGGGAAATTTCAGGCTTGATCTGTTCTATGACCCATTTATTTGCTCTTTTTGCTATCCTCAGCACTCTTCTCCAGTACCACATATCAAATGAATTTATTCTCTTTTTGTCTATTTTCTTAACTGCCCAGCTCTCGTATCTATACATGGTAATGGGAAATATAACTGCTTGTACGATTGTAACTTCCGTGCTTAGCTGTTTATCCTTGCTCTTTATTTTTCTAGTTCTTTCATAGCTTCCCTTCCCATTCTTAGTCTTCTTCTATTACAGCTAGATAAATGTGAATTAAAATTGCAGAGCATAGAATAAGAGTGGAGAAAGTGTGGCTTGGGGGCTCCCAGAACCTCTTTGATTGTGTTTTTTAAAATGCCCCAAATTCCTTCCATGCTTCCTAGGAGGCACAGGGGACAATTTTGCCACAGTAAGGGTGGAGATAGTTAGCCTGTTATAGGCTAAGAAGGGATATAAAACAGAAGGTCAACCATAGGTTGACTTTCTAAAATGGGCCATGGGCCCACAGATTGTGTAAAAGTCCTCTCTGTGCATGAGACAGTATGTTAGGACAAATAAAATCAGAAATGACATTTTCAACATTCAGAGGTAGAGATGCAGTGGACATAGTGAGGGGAGGAATGCAACCACCCCCAAGCCCTGGCAGTTACATGCCCCTGCTATAAAGTCTGTAATCAAGCAAGAATATGTGAAAAGGCTGGCACAATCAAAAGAATTTATCTTGGCATGGAAGGGGGAACAGTTATTCTGTTTGGTTGAATCCAGTTCTTTTGTAAATGAATGAGCTTTCCACTAAGACAGGCCTGTAGCACTTGTGGCCTTCTCTATTACAGCTCCAATACTTCCCAGCCACTGGCCATGCCAGCTGAAACTCCATATACACAGCAAGAAATGGTAGATGTCCAAGCTGGGTTCAGGAGAGGAACAGGCACTAGAGATCATATTGCAAATTTACATTGGCTAATGGAGCACACCAAAGAATTTCAGAAGAAAATAAGCTTGTGCTTTATAGATTATAGCAAAGCTTTATAGATAATGAAAAACTGTTCTAAAGAAATGTATGTGCCATGCCATCTGATTTTCCTGATGGGTAATCTGTAGTCAGGACAAGAGACTACTAGCAGGACAGAATACAGAGAAACAGAATGGTTTCCAATTGGCAAGAGAGTTGGCAAGACTCAGAGGAAGAAGGTGTGAAAACTGGAGGAAGGACAATTTAATATTGACAATTTAAGATATGTAGATGACACCACAATTAGCTGAAAATAGCAAAGATTTGGAACCATTCTTGAAGGAAGTCAAAGAAGAAAGTTGAACTTTAAGAACAACAACAATAAAAAACAATGAGCATAGATTATTTATATAACTTTAAAGCTTTGACTGAGGCATGTTATAAACGGGCCTTTAATACGCCCCCGTCACGTGCTAGGGGTTGGCTGAGGACCTAGCGTCCATACCGGCCTCACCCCTAGCACATGACGGGGGCGTAAAGATGGCGGCGCCCTATACACACGGGTGCCGCCATCTTTACGTGCTGGACGCGTTGTGTCCGCATGTGTCGCCCCAGAAATGACGCCGCAAATGCGCCCCTTGCGCTTCTTCCGGGGCCTGAGAAGGAGCGCGATTTCCACGCTAAATGGCCTGTCGGCTGAAATAAAGTTGATTGATTGATTGATTGATTGATTTCCGCGCTCCTTCTCGGCAGCGTCCGGGAGCCGCGCCGTTTAAAGGCTGCGGCTCCCAGAGGGTGCAAGCGGTGGCGGTGGCAGACCGCCGCAATCCGGCGGTCTGTAATGCGCCTGAGATTTCCTGCGTGGCAGGGGGGTTGGACTGGATGGCCCTTGTGGTCTCTTCCAACTTTACGATTCTATGATTCTAAAGTAGATGATGAGGATATTCAAATAGTTTAAGATTTTCCATACCTTGGCTGACATTAAACAAAATGCAGACTGTAACCAAGAAATCAGAAGACTAGGATTTGTAAGGACAGCTGTGAAGGAACTAGACAAAATCCTGAAGTATAAAGATATATAATTGAATAAGACCGACAAGTAGGAAATCATCTCATATGAAATGTGATGCTGGTGAAGAGTTCTATGGATACCAAAGACTGCTGAAAAGACAAATAAATGGGTATTAACATAAATAAGCCTGAACTCTCCTTAGAAGCCAAGAAGACTAAACTGAGATGGCCTTACTTTGGATGTATCATCTGAAGACATGACTCAATAGAAAAGAGAATGATATTTGATAAGGTACAAGACAATAGGACAAGAGGAAGACAGCATTCCAGATAGATATATTCAACCAAGGAAGCCATGGCCCTGAATCTGGAAGAACTGAGCAGAGCTTGGAAGCCTCTCGTTGATAGGGTCATCATAGGTTGAAATCGATGGCAGTTAACAACAACAAAAGCTGTTAGTTCTATTTAACATAGTACACAAAATCAGATAGTACTCCTTTTAAAATCCTCCTCCTAATCCTCCTTTCATAGATTAGCATGAGTATGAAAGAAAGAGGCTTTTGCTTCCTCCCATTCCCAGAAACTCTAGTTGGTATAGCTCCTTGTGCCATTGGGGCATGAAAGCAGAGACAGTGGTGTGAGAATCTGGCAGCAGGGGAAGGAAGGAGAGGGGGGGGGGGGGGAGGCACACCACAGGTCCTGCAGCTGCATGCAACCTGGAAGGGCATGGATTGTGTCCCTTGTTATACACCTACACTGAAAAATCCAGTTAAATAAACAGGTGTCAGCAAGCAAGAGCCAGAAAGGTGCAGTGGTCTGAATGTTGGACTCTGGAGACCAGGGTTTGAATCCCCACTTGACCACAGAAACCCAAGGGGTGACCTGGAGCAAGTTATACTTGCTCTGCTTCAGAGGAAACTCTGAAGTCAGAAATGACTTGAGGATACAAAACAACAGGAATGCTATTTATCATCATCATCATCATCATCATCATCATCATGTAAAGGGTTGGTGGGTGGGGAACTACCGTAAGCGGATGAGAGCCATGCACAGTAATCCAAGTTAAGTCTTTTATTGGTTCCAACAACATTAGTAGATCGGATATTAAACAGTACTTTTAAACATTCTCTTAACCAAAAATATAACAAATATTTACAATCACTCAGTAAAAATACAAAAAGCATACAGAGGCACTGTCTTTCTAAAAGACATAAGTGTAAGAGGTATCAAAAAATAGAAGACAAACATTGCTTGTTACAGAATACTTTACAATCACTGACTTGTGCAGTTTTACAATTGCTATTGGAATACCATTACAACTGTGCAGTTTTTGCCCATATGCTCACATATGCAAAATGTTATTAATACATACATACAAGCTAAATTGCATTCCATTTATATATAAAGAAATTAAAGACAAAGACGATGACAAAAACAATTGGAATGGGGCAGGACTGAAGAGTGGCAAACACTCAGATTTTGAACAGTTGGCATTTAAAAGCTTAAGTAAAACAAGGAAGTATCCCTTTTTCCTCAGCTATGTTTTAAAGACAACTGAAAAGAAATATTACCTTTAAAATTATATTTTAAGAAGTGGTATACTAGAGGGGGAACCTATAGCTGTGCTATTTTGCCTGTAATTGTTTGAATAAAGGGTTGAATAAAAGAGCTTTCTTTTCTTCTGGTTTTACCTCCCTACTACAATTAACCAAGAGCATGAGAAAGCAAGCAAAGCAGAAATAAAGCCAGAGAGTATTGGTTTTCTCGGTCATTTGCTGCATGATGGTGTAGTGCTTCAGTACTCTTCCCACAGGAAATGGTTTTAAAAGTGTGTCTTTTTTCTAGCTGGAAATATCTGTTTGACAAAAGACATGATTTTAGGACCTTCTCCCGCAGGAAGAGAACTGATGTGCCACAAGACCATGTGGTAAGGCACACAGAGGAAGCTGCTACTCTCTGGCTTTATGTTCACTTTGTTTTCTTGTGTGATAAGGTTCCAATTCTCATGCAATACCCCTTTTCACATTATTCAGGTCTACTGCAGGATCATGCAGAAGTCCATGAAGAAGTGCTTTCAAAAGTTTAAGCGAAAACCATCTCCATTAGTGTCCATGCAGAATACTCCAACTTTTAGGAGAGAAAGGTGAATCTTGAAACCCCTTTCTCCCGATGAAAATCGATTTTGGTGGTTTTTTGTTTTTGTTTTGGCTTTATCTTACTGTTAAAAAGTAAGAGTATAGAGAAACCAATGAGCTCCCCCAAATCACTACTTTTGAAAACATCAGTACGTCTAAACTAACATTTTTCTACCTCAATGTTTTGTATTTTCTCACAACATAAGTGACGTTATCAAAGTGAGCTTGACTGGTAGCTCTATAGGTCTATAGGTCCCAGTTCTAAGTACATATTAAGCGACAGAACCCTAAATCCAATTGTTAGTCTCAACTAGAATAGAACCACTGGAACAATGAAATTTTACACAAGTGCTGATCTGTCATATGTCCACTGATTCAGTTGATCTACTCTTCCCCCTTATTCAAGTAACCACCTGGAGATAAAAAAGTGACATTGATTCTACATCTGAGGTTGCTAAACATCTCTATATTTAGCTGATTTGATTTGAGCCAATTTCCTCACAATAATATATTGAAGAAAGCATAAACTATATGTACAGGGTGGAGGAGACCATTTCCCAAACACATGATGTAGGTTAGAATTGGACAAATGATATAACAAAAACACAAAATGTGAGGAACATGTGGTGAATACATGTAATACAAAAATGGCATTAACAGCATAGAAAACAACATTTAAAACATTAAAAATTTTAAGAACTGATTTTAAAAGGTGATTTTGTCTCTGTGTCCGGCCTAAGCCATGTTGTATTTTGGCCAGTGTTCCTGATCAATGTGATCAGCTGATTTAAAAAAAGTAAAACAAACAAATGAAGATCAGAGCAAGGACAGATTGAGGCAACTCACACTGTGCAAATATGAAGCCATTAAAAGAGCTCACTTACCCAGAGTATATTTACACTATATAGTCTCTGTATTAGGAAAACATGATTAACAAGATGTTCACTGGTTTTAAAACCAATGTACCTGAAAACTAAGAATTACTAATGTTGTCAATATGAAGACACCAAATTTAAAAAGGTAAATTGACATCAAATGGCTGGCTTAATGGATTTCAAATGAGGGGAACAGACCTTGAATTTCATCCGTAACAGAAATGTAAGAAGTGATGGACATATAAACTGGGAATGGATTATTACCTCATGAGTAAAGGCTTTGATCCTTTTGTTTTGTTCCTGTAAACTGAAACAAATATTTGAGGTTACTGAGAAATTACATTATTGGCCTCAAACACCATACTTCCTTGTATACTTCTAGATATGTCTAAGTTACCAGGTATGCACCACTTGATAAACATTTGGATTGGATTTTCTGAGAGCTAAGGCTTTAGGTTTACATGCCCTCCCCTTCAAGGATAGTCCCATTCTTAGGTAGCCCTGGCACATCAGGGGAGAAACACATATTCAGCGAGAGGCACTTGAAGTTCTTACTCCAGTCCATCAGCAGGCAGAAACAGCCGACGTACAGTTTTCAGCTGAAGAGCAGCTTGCCCATTCTGTTGGATGTCAGTTGTGTAAGAACTTTCAACACCACATCCAACTATGCATGTACTTCCACCCTGTCTCTGCTATGGCTATCTACGATTGTGGCTCATGGATCTATCCTACAGACATTTAACTGAAATCAACAGAAGTTGCAGAATGGTGGACTTCCAAGCTGGGTTTACAGAGGAAAAATTAGCTGTAGATTGTGCCTATGTCTGCACTGATACATACGCTGAAATCATGGATGCCAACTTGAGTCAGTGTTTATATTATTTCATTAAGCTCATTGCTTTTATTAAGGCCTTGACAGAAAAGACCGAGAGCAGACTTGATGTCTCAGCTACTTATTTCAGACACTTAAGGTTTGAGTGTTGCCATACTGTCAGCTAATTAAATTACAAATTAGGTAGCTTCTTAAGTTCCTCCTATTATTTCTGGTTTCTTCAAACATACCCTCTGGTTAGCTATCACTGTCCTAGTCAATATGGATAATGCACATAGAAAGTCTTTAAGATTTAAAAGTAAAAAACAAAAATTAGTACTTGTGTTTGGGGTGCTACCAGAATATGATGGATTTGCCTCACATGCAAAAGAAAATTTGAACGCTCTTTATAATTTGAAGTGTAAAAATAAGTTACTCTGAGGCACCATTAAAACTGACAAACATCTTCCTTCTAGCTTCAACTGTAAACATTTACGATACTAAGATTTACAAGTAAACTTGAAATATACATTGACACATTCATGTCTATTTATAATGTGGACCATAATTATGTGCTAGAGGAAGAAAATAAAACAAAGCTTACTCCAGTTTTTCTCCATGTACTCTGGTTGGCTAAGTAAATTGCAACCTTAGTTTAGCCTAACTGTAAACTATCAGTGACTTTGCTTTATCCTTTACTTTGCACACATATAATGTGTGCAGAATCCAGGGGTCCAGAATTTCTGGCAAGCTTCAGCCAGGCTGTTTAGTCTCTGAAGAAGCACTCAGCATCAGAACTCAACAGAACATCCTTGAAGGTCAGAAGAAAGATGGGCTGATATGTCTGCAGTCACACTGGGAGTATAAGGTGCCCAAAAGGCACTGGTCCTCAGTATCTCTGGAGCCCAGCACCTAAGTCTGGGATAGGCAGAACACTTGATCTTGCAGTCATATAAGACTCCTAGGGCACTTGAGACTGATTCCTCCAGAGTGCTTCCAAAGTGGAGAGCAACTGAAAAAATAATTGCTGCCTACTGTCTTTCATCCACAACAGATGCATTCACTAATGGAGAGTTAAGGAGAAGCATTTGTGGGCTCCTGTGAATGGCAAAGAAACCCAACATGTTTTATTTAATGGGCTCTTTGAGGGTGGGTTATCTGATATGAATACCTCAATAAAATACCTATACTTAAAACTATTCAATATGTATAGGAATCAATCTGGGGTACTCTAGGAGCTCAAATGCATCTGGGTTGCAAGGACAGGAGAAGAAGTGTACAGTAGCCTACAGTGCAAAAATTCAAACCTAATGGTCACAAATTATGTAATGAGCATTTGCTTCTATGTTCATGTGGCTACAGAGATATCTGAAAAGTTAAGTGCAGAGCTTCAAGGGAGCTAAGTCTGACAGGGGCTTAACATACAATGAATTTCCAAGATAAGGGTTTATCCTGGATCCTATGCATTTATGTGAATCAACAGGGCATCTGATCAGGTACAGGTCAGGTTGAAGTCTGATTTCCTTGGGAACCTGAAGGTTTGATATTCAAGGTGAGATTCAAGATTTAATGACAGTGATTATTAAGAGAAAAAACTAGATTCAAACATTTCTCCTCATTTTTGTGGTTCTGTTTGAAACTTTCAAACACTGCAAGCTGGTCTCCCAAAGAGCATATGTTGACAGGTTCTTTTCCAGTGCAAGTCTTGCTGAAAGGGAAACAGCTCAAAACTTAAGGACAGAATTGACAAACAACCATTATCTCCTTGTGCTTTATCTTTCCTTTTAAAAAAAAATAAACAGTGGGACTTGTGCCTGATGGGTTGTCTGGCAGACAATGTTGTACATACAACACAGACCATAAATCAGTTAGACTGAAGGGCAGGAAAGAGAATATATTGAAGAAAAAAAGAAACTGCATGTTGTTCGTTAAATCACTTGATAGTGAAAAGGATGGTCTCATGTATTTTACTGGATTTAAAATACAGGACCAACAGATGGCAGTATTCTACTGCTACATTTATATTAAAGTACACAAAGAATTGACATTTTACAAGAGAGGTTTATGTTCCACTGTATAAACCTCTTGCTGCACTGATGAACATCCAGTTCCTCCGAAGTCCAAAGTGTTCTGCTTAGCACAAGACATTTCATTAGCAACTACTTTGTTACCTTTCTTTGTAAAAGCATTCACATTAGCCAACCAGAGCATTCCAATATACATACCTGTATAAACAAACAAAAACTCTTATATAAACTCCAAATTAATAAATTAAACTTCTGATTGCCGCAGAAGTCTCCTTGGTTTTGCTGAAGTTTTTGCAGTTTTTGTAACTACATAAAATAACATTCTTCAACTGAGAGCCAGAATGGCCACAATAGAAAATATCTGTGTCAAGTCTACTAAAAGATTAAATCTATTTTCTAGAGAAGAATGCTTCCAAGGTGGCCTCAATGCATTAAAAGTTAGATCCTTCTGAATATTGGCTTCTGCAATATAAGGTCAGTATTCTTCAGATAAAGCTCTTTGTCTCTTTAGCAGACTGAAGTTCAAAGTTACAATCCAGAGAAGTTCACCATAATATTCAGAATAGAAGCAAAAAGCAACATTTGGAAATCAATAGCAGCAAGCTGTCAGCTACAGCTAACAGTATTGTATGGTTCCTTCTTACGACGTTCTTGTGACTTGAGGCAATTTTCACAGGAAGCTGATAGGCTAAACAGCTGATACTTGTTCATCTTCTGTGAAACAAGAAAAATACTGTAAAATGTCTATGCCATGGTCATGTAATACAGTCAATACTCTAATCATATCCACTCTCAACCTATTATGATAAAAACTGGAAACCAACGGCTGGGAAACACATGGCCCGCCAGATGTTGTTGGACTGCAATTTTCATCAGCCCTAGCCAGCCTAGTGAATGATGAGCAATGCTGGGAGATGGAGCCCAACAACATCTGGAGGGCCACACTCCCTGATATAAAAGAAAAATTATTACATGCCCTTTCTGTAATGAAGTTATTTAAAACACGAACTATATAGTAATGTCAGTATGCCAGACTTATGCTGATAAGGCAGCTTTCTGCAATGAATTCTTTTGCTCTAATCACCATCATCATTTTAAATTAACTAATTTAAATCACTTTTTTAAAAAATGCACACACTTCCTGATTAAGTAATATCTCCATATGACTGCTTGGATAATTTGTCAATTTTAGAATCATAGAATCATAGAATTACTGGTAGGTCAGATTGCTCCCACAGTCTCCTCATGCCACACAGTCAACACAGGGTCTTTCAATTAACTTAAATATGATAAGGAGACATGGTGTTCACAGAGTGGCAAAAAGTTTTAAATTATTTTGCACATGCCCAAAGAATGGTTGTTCCATAAGTAAATCTTTGGAACCCAGCTATACTTTGTAAGTGGGCAGAACACTAAGGTTGTCATAAAATGAAGGAGAGTATGTTGCTCTCCTTAATTCCATTGTCAGACTGAAAAGCTGAGTTCAAATATCCAATCAGTCACAGAGCAAGTTTGTATTAGTCCAGCTTGTACTGATAGGCAAAGAATCATGTACTTCTGATAGGAATGGCAGGATTTTTAAAAATATAGAAAGAATATAGAAAGAAAATTTAACAGATAATTTTGCTACAGAAATTAGTGCATCTTAATGGAGGCTCTTTACCAACTTGGTAACAGTACCTCAAGAGACAGAGGTTGAGAAATGCAACAAAAACATGGACATTTTGATCTAGTATTTATGCAAGATTTATAAACGTCATTACACACAATTACACTTCTGCAGCCAGGACAACAGATCTGCTCACCCATTCTCCCCTTCTTTTTGAAATAGGGGACTGTAAATGCAGCGCAACTGCAAGCTTCCTCAGACAAAAATTGCCAAATTATTTTAAAGTCAAAGAAGCATGTCAAGTTACATTTGTGCCAAGATCCTGATCTTGTAAGCACAATTTCAGCGTGAAAGACATCACAGTTCATGCATTCAATTAAAAACGAAAAATAATGTGCTAAACAAATGAATAACCCAAAAGTGATAGAGAACAGAGGTACAAATGGAATGAAGGACAAAATCAAACTTGTGTGTTTTTATCAGGCCAACTAGAAGCAAGGAAAAACACATAAAACTTCCACATTTGATTCCTTTTAAATCTTCATGAATTTGTGAACTCACTCCATTAGAATATGATTGGTGAGGTGTAAAGGGCTCAGAATAGGGGTCAAGTACAAAGTACTAGTGTGGTCCAATTAGTGGGTCTCTCAGGGTTTCATTATTGCCTACTAGGCTATTTTATGAGGTTTGAAACTTTTGCTTGTAAATAATTGAAATTGCAAAGCAAAGCCTCAGCTGTTTGCAGTCTGAGCACATTCTCTTCAGAATCTTAAGTGGGGCGGGGAAATAATGGCCATTATTGTGTGGCCAGCTGTTACTTAAAACTGTGGCACCTCCGACTGCTTTTTTCAGAGTCTGCTTATATAGTAGTTGGGCCCTAAAATATTCCTGCTGCATAGCCTGTGAGAAAACGCTTAGTCTACTACCTGAGAAAAAACTCAAGAAGCAAAGGTCTGCATTAAGAGTTTCTACATAGAATAGAGCAGGAGTTCCAGCCTGTCCTCCGAGGAGCCCTCGGGGCTCTGTGTGCACTTCCAAGGTGCTCCACAGCCGCACCAGGAAAATGAAAGAAATATTTTTATATATACTCCTAAACACAATTAACTTTTAAGTCATAGGGTAGGCCTTTTAGGGGCTCTGCCACAAAAATAAGGGCTCTGTGAGCAAAAAAAAGGTTGGGAACCCTTGGTTTAGAGGGTTACCATGTACTAGGAGGTTATGTGCTCCTGCCCTAACTCTACTACTAATTCAGTAGGCCTCAACCTTGAGATTCTTGATTTTGTTGGACTTCAACTCTCCCAAATTCCAGCCACCATGGCCCATAGTGGGAGATTCTGGGAATGATGGTCCAACAATACCTTGGATGGCAGGTGTGGAACAACTGCTGCAGTGCATTTAAGCAACTTTTTTTTCTGTCACTGTGTTGTTTTGAATGTCATTCAAGGACAAGAACTCTGGACCACTCTGTGCATTGGCTTTATACTTGACTTTTTTTATAAAACATGTTGGTTAATCATTCATGTAGTGATGCATTTGCTGAATTTTAGGAGTATTTGTTTTCACAGTAAGCATTTTGTCAAGCATGTGCAAATGATTTAAAAGGAAAAGAATCACTGATGCACACTCAAGGTGTTCTCTTGTGAGGTAAGACAGTTTGCGCATTGCCCACACTTATAATCACACACCAATTTACTAAATAGCTATCAAAGGAGATCTTTAACATACCATCCTCTTCACTATTTGCGTCAGTCATATCTGCTAGCTTAGGATGGGCCGGCTGTTGGCTATGCCACTGTGGCATCTTCTTTGGAAAACAGGCCACTTGTTCACTAGTCAGAGGAGCGGAGGAGAGCCTAGAGAGCTTGCTATGCAGCATCTTTGACCTCTGCACCGCCACACTATAGTCTGGAGGTTTTAGATGTGGGTGGTGAGGTGATCCTTCCTTTATGTCCGCTAAAGAAATCCCCATATATCCTGGTGGGGTGGGCGGTGGCTCCCTATACCTATTGTCTTCCTTAGGTGAGGTGACACAGTACACTGGCACAAGAAATAAGCAATGGAAATGTTAATGAAGGAAACAAATGGGGGGAAAAGCATTAAAAAAACAGTGAAATGTTAACAATGACTAAAACTGAAAACAATAACAAAAGGTAAATGTAGAATCATTGGTTATAAAACGCCACTGGCAGGATTTTGAACTGTTAACTACTGGCAGTAGTATAAGAAGCAGGATTACTAGATTCAAGGAAAAGGAGCAGTGTTTAGAAAATCCTTTGACTTTAACAGCTTGCAAATAGGCAGTCATAAACAGAAATGGCTATGTATCTGCACTTCCATAACACACCAGTCTCAGGTTCCAAAGTCTCCACAAACTCAAATCTTCCTGCAGTGGGTGGAGGAGGACTAGAAATGCATTTAAACAGCGACATATGAAAAACTATCTTTGATAGCATGTGGCACAAACTTTGGCAAATACTCCTACCTATCCATAACTGCCATGTTAATGATGCCTTGCTTGAGCATATCCATGCCATCTACTCTAATTTTTTAGTTTTACTAACTGCTTTCAGCCAAAAGCCATTTGAAATCAGCTCAGCTGATCCTGTAGCTGAAAAGCTGAACATTTATTATTGTAAACTCTCACAGTCCTTCCAAAAAAAATGTACAAGCACGTTAGATGAAATCTGTTTTGAGTTATTATGTAGAACATGTTCCTTTCAAAAGAGGCCATCTACCAGTGTCTGTGCAGAGGACACTGCTGTGGCAACTACTTAAGATCAACTACTTTCTTTCAATAAAGTAATAAAACCACAAAAAAAAAAAAAGAGGCCATCTACTAAAGAGAAGCTCTACAGTTTCTTTGCTATGCCCCCTTGTGATAAGTATTCTATTCATATGCCACTTTTGATTTCTAGATATACTTAATTTCTGGAGGCAGGGGAGGACAACATACTGTGAAAACTACAACAGCTGAGAAAATCCATTTTGTAGGCAAGTTCATTTTTAAAGTCATGTTGCACTTCCATGGATAATTATATAAGTACTTATTATTTGGCATCACATTCTCAGAGACATTATTCGCAGTAGCAGCATCCATCAACTTGGTAGGGCTGGTTGATTGGTTACTGCCAAACTAGGGAGCAAGCATGGTCTTAATCTGAACCTGTTCATATAGGACACTAGTGAGCAACCACGGCCAACATATAGTGTCTGACAACTTTTGTTCTTTCCCACACCCACTTCCCCATCAATATAGACAAAAGGCGGGATTATATTTTCCAGAATACTCTGGGCTTCCTTAATTTGCCCCTTATCACTCTCTTTTGTTGTGGGTTTTTGGCTCTGACAACAAATGATGCACGCAAATCCCCCATTCATTCCCGGCGCTGCTGCTGAGGTCAGAACAAAGCACCCAACCATGCTATCAACACTGGAGTGACTCACGCCCACAGCAGTGGCACTGGGCAGCTCACAAGGACCATAAGTAAAGACAAAACCCCACAGCAAAAGGTGAGTTATTTAAATGCAGATTAGGGAGAGAAGCCCAGAATTGGGTGTGGGCATCAGACATGATTCAGGGTTTGGGCTCTGCTTCATGTAAGCAGAATTCAGTGAGCCCAAGGAGAATTTAGGGTAAATCACCCCAGCAGACAAGCTCTTAGATTCTTGAAAGAGCAGAAAACTATGTGAGGTGCATGGGCAGGAGAGTCTGTATAGGATGGCTGTGACTCTAAGGGCCTGAACAGACAGGCCAAAATAAAGCTGCTTCAGGGCACTTTGGTGATATGCTGTCAGCTAATTTAAAATTCATTTAATTCCCCCCCCCCCCCCCCACACACAAAAAAAGTCATATAAAGTGACCTAAAGTGTCCCCATTTTCCCCTTCTCAAAGCTAGGTTCAAATGTTTGGACACTGCCTGATAAAAATGTCTGACAGCTTTCCTATTTCCGCACTGATATTTTATCCATTTTGTACAGCTTGGTGCCAGCACCACTGCTAGCAACCCAAGCCATTAAAATATCCACAATTAATCTCATTACTTACCTTCACCCATACTCCATTAATTCAGTTAGCAAGGCTTAAATTCAGCTATTTTATCCCTGGCTTTTACACTCTCAAATTCTCAGTTTCTACTGTGATTTTACTAGATTTACTAAGATGGTCAAGTGGTATTAGCGCTGGAATGCAGATTTGTTGTCCAAATCAAAAACAGAGCAAGACCCTCCACTCAAAAATAAAAAAAACCTTCAACATACTTAAGTTCAATATTAAATTTGTTCAGGTGGTAGAAGGTCATTTCTGTAATTCTGAACACAACCATGTGTATGTTAATATAAAAAAGCCAAAAATTCCAATATTGCATCACTATTAGGTTATCCTAAATGGTTAACCTATTATTTTAGCCATCTACTGTATATACAGAACTACTCATTTACTACAGTGTGCCCGCATTTTACATGGGCGCACCATACGCCCGCACCGGAAGAGCCCGTCATGCACCTCGGAAGAAGTAATGGAGGCGCACCCATGGCACGCACATGACGCCATGCAAACAAGCCCCATTAGTTCCTATGGGGCTCCAGCATACACTGATTTCCCTTTACATGGAGGGATTCGGAACAGATCCCCGCATAAGGGGAGGGCTCACTGTACTTGCCTGTGCAAAACTTTGAAGTAGTGGCAACCCAGACAGTGGAAAGTAAAAGCAAAAATTATTATGATATACTACGATGCTCCCAATCACATCTGGGAAAGAAAAATGATAGTACATATCAACAGTGAAGGGTCCAGGTGCACTGGTAGATCATCCCAAGTTTCAAAATGAAATTTATTTACTGATGAGGAGTATAACTGAAAATAGGAGGCATGGTAACTTCTAGTTTCAAACAGCTGGTTTCTTGAAAAAAACTAAAAATGCAACTATTGACTTCACACTGTTTCTATGTTATCTATCTGCACTTCCATATAGCTTTTTTAGCTGATAACAAATGAAAGTTTAATTAACTACAAGCATGCATTTGGGATATCCTGTGTTAAAATATGGAAGTGTAGTTGCAGAATGGCTCTTGCTAACATTCTGATTGAGGCCTAAGAATAGCTGTAAAAAACAGACAGCTCGTAAAATGCCACATCAAACAAAGAAGGAAAGAATGGATAGAAACTATGAGAAAAGATTTCCAACTGGGAAGGAAAGAGCTAGATTTACATAGATTGCATGAGGATGGGGTTTGAACCCAAATGTTCAACTATACTGTTGCTATGAAGTGAAGCAGAGAATGAAATGCAACATAAGGCTAACATCCTCTGAGAAGGAAGTAAAACTGTGGCCCATGGGTTCCATGTGAACCTTCAACTTTTTTCTCCCAAAGTATCTTTTTTGTCCCCAGACTCCTCTAGAAGACATGGATAAAGGCCTTCCTTTAAAACAGGAAGAAATTCCTTCTAGCTTGGTTCTTGTTTCAAAAACACCTTCTACTGAACCAAAAATGGCCAAGAAAGGCAGAATGTGCCCGAGAGGACAATTTTTTAAAAATAAAAATTAGCTGCTGCTGCAGCCCTACAAGTTCTCCTGGGGCCCAGTGCAGCCCTAAACCTACACCATCTGCACTGTAATTTGAGGAGAAGCAATGAGCTTCTGATAAGGAGGTTACACTTGAGTAAATTTCTTACTAATCAAATTTTATTTGTTTTGGTCTTCTTGGTAATCTCCCCCTCCCCCTTTAACAAATCCACACCTCAAACTCATCTCCTTTTTCCTTCAGTTTTGAACGATAGCAACAATTTACACTCTCGCAAGTGCTTTCGTTGTACATTCTTGCAAGGCAGGGGGGTGAATTAGATGCCCTAGTGGTCCCTTCCAACTCTAAAATTCTATGCTCACAGATAGGGACTTCATCCCAAAGATCACTCACTTTTATCAGAGCACAAAGATGAAAGGTGCTGTTCCACTGTCAGGCTCACCACAATTTATTTCACAGGGCTTCCAAATGTTTTATAAAGCAGTTATTTAAGGATTTTTAAAAAAAAAACACCTCAATGTGCTAAAATTACAACTCTCTTTGCTGAAATTCCCATATTCCTGACACAGGGCATTCTTAAGAAGCTGCTGCTTGTAAGGCCTCTGGTGCAAATACTGGGATGAAACTGTGCTTGCATATAAGACTATCTATTGTGGGAATGTAGATAGATACCTGATCTTCTCTGTGTAGTGGTCTATGAATGAGATCTAAAGAAACATGTTGTATAGCCACAGATGAGATGAAGGCATAACACAGGCACAGAGGCAGGGGTAGTATCTCAGAGCAGAGATTATCATGCATTGGAAAGAGTAGGCAAGAGAGAGAGAGAGAGAGAGAGAGAGAGAGGGCGAGAGCATCTAGTAAGATGTATCCTTCTCTTTTTGTCCATATTGGATGTCACTGTCCTATAATTATCATAGGAAAAGAGTGTGGAGGAAGGCCATGGAGTCAGGCTCTTAGGCTTGGCTTTCTAAAAGTTCATAGTTATTCTTTTACTGAATCTAGCTTCTCAATACTGCCACATTTCTCTAACTAGTGCCCTTCACAAATGCCAAACTAAAACTTCCATTGGTTGTAGTGGCTGAAGATTATATTTGTAGCCCAAAACATCTAGAAAATGTCAGATCTGGGAGAGAGTAGGGATGTAAAGAACACCCACCTGTTTACTCTTCCTCAGCTAATAAGGCTATCTCAACAAATTGGTACTCCTTTGAAAAAAATTGGTTAGTTTCTACAAGACATTTCTCACTGTGGGACTTGGACTGGAATTTGATTTAGGCCACACAAGGTTCTTTTTCCACAAATGATATCAAATAATGTTTTTTTGCAGGAGAAAAAACCCCAAGAGTATGAAATAAATCTTCAAAAATGCATAAAAACTCTCATGATCTTTTCTAGCATGGATTACAGTTTTTCTAGTTATTCATTTTTTTTCTATGTGACAGAACAAAATAAGTGAACTTTTACATTCCGCTCCTGAAAAATATTTTAATCTCAACAGTCTGATATAGTAGCTGATACCAGCACACCACAGCCCCCAAATATAATTTCTGTTTGATAATTCAGGGATGTATATTTCACTTTACTTTGGGACAGGGGCTTGATGTATTAAAAAACTAAAATCTCAATATAAATCAAAATTCCAAAGTCCTATCAACTCTTATCTCTTCATTTAATAAAAATGGGATTGAGAGAGAAGACTTCTTCTTCTTCTAGAGCGGGTCACTGCCAGTTGTATTTGTGAAAATGAAGGATGCACTGATTCTTACAGATTGGGCAACCTGGCTTAAATGTTACAGCTGCTGTACCCTCTGTGAGTCCTTAGATTAAATTAATATATTCATAAATCCTCATCTGACTTGAGTTTGGAGTTTCCTGAATTTATGGAAAACATAAAACTAAAAACAACCCTGTGCCATGGCTATTCTTACAAAATCTATACAACACACACACACACCTTATTGGTCTTCAAATCTAAGGACAATGTTTCTTTTCAGTATCTCAATGCAAATTGCACTCTCAAACCCCCATTTTTGCAGCCCCTTGAAGTCCTCTGGCAATCTTCCCCAAAACCTTCCTACATCACTACAATTTTGTTTTTAATTTTCAAGAAGTTTTCTCCTAAAATGGTTCCAAATATAATAAAAACATTCCAAGATATGGTGGTTTTGTTTTCTACCTCCCACCCCAACCTCATCCTCCCACTGTTTCTTTGAGTAAAAATCAGCCAAAACTGGAGATGGGAAGTGATGTGTTGTCTCTTCCAGAATGTTGTGATGCTCTGGCAATGCTCAAAGAACATATAAATTGGCTCCTGAACCTCCATGGCACTGGCCACCCCAATATAAATATTCTCTGAACTGAAAACCATGTGCACTCTGTGCACAATTAAAATGTCATTTTTTTACATATCCTCCAATTTTTTCCTTTTCTTGACAGAGATTATTTTTTATGATATGAGGTGTTTGGATGATGGCCAATCTGATGGCAACTAAACACAACTTCCGAAAAGCCATTTCCTTTCTGTTTTGAAGGCAAGGGAAAGAGGCAGGCAGTGCTGAATTGATGGAGACTGTCTTTCAGCCTGATTCACTCACCAGCTCAAAAGAGAAAGCACAATTTTTTAATCAGAGAACTGCAAGAAATCTTTTTTTTTCAAAGCAGAAGAAAAAGTCACAAAGAAGTTTCCTGTTTTCTGCATAAACCTGCTCCCCTCTCTATAAGGCAATAAAAAAGAATGCTGTTCTATTCCTTTAAATCCCAGCCCTGCTCCAAGGAGGTCTGGAAACACTTCATCTGAGGATTCATTTGATTGAAAACATGTGTACAAAGTCAGTTTTTAACATGCAATTCAGCCCCCAGATCTAGTGATGTCATTTCTTAACAGCTTAATAATATAACATATAACAGCTGCAGCAGCTTCCATGGACTTTTCATTTGACTTACCTATGAGGCCTCGCTCCGTACTTGATGTCACAGTTTTATATGTGGCATCATTCCCTGCTTTGGAGTCCAAAACCTCAGCCTGCTCCACTGTTAAGCTGTCGAGTCCTCTTCGTTTTACTGTCCCATAGTTTGCCTCATGGGCATCAGCTAGAGAGCTTGACGAAGCCCAGCTTTGCCGGGATTCGTCAAAGTCTGTGCTAGCTTTGGACTGCCTGCTGCTATTTGAATGAAGGTGGGACTGCAAATGTGTCTCTTCAGGACAACAACTTGATGGTTCAACTTCGGCTATGGCCCTTTCTAAATGAGTGTGGCGATAAGAATTTAAGAGGTCCCATCCCTTCTGGTTCTGGATATTTTGGAAGTTATCATGAGAACTACTAGAACAAGAAGTCCAGCTGCCACGACCACTATCTGCTGCTTCTATCATGATGTGCTCATGGGAAATCTCCTCTGTACTCATGGAAGATGGGACAGGAAGTCCCCGGATCACTGGAGGTCTAGGAAGCGGCCAACTGGAACAGAAGACAACACCATTTAGGAAGAAAGCAAAACCAATGATGAACAGAGTATGCAAGCCATTCAGTACTGAAAACATCCAGTGTTCTAGGAAACCTGTATGTTTCACTTTAATAAGCATTTCCCATCTGAGCAAGTACAGCATTTTGCTGAATCTTGCGCATTGTTAAAAAAAAAAGATTTTAAATTTACAGCACAAATAAAAATGTCACAACAATTGTAAGCACTGATTACCGTATATACTTGTGTATAAGTCGACCCTATGTATAAGTCAAGGGCAGTTTTTGGGGCCAAAATCATGGATTTTGATATGACCCGTGGATAAGTCGATGGTCAAATACGGGGGCATGTTACAAAAGATCTAAAAGGGGAAAACAAAACACCACTTCCCTCCCTACATCTCCCTCTCTGGACCTCTCCCAAGGGTCATAGTCTCAGCATGGACACACACACACACACACACACACAAACACACACACTTCCGTTTACCAAAAGCATTCCCAAGGCTCATGGCTTGCAAAAGGGGGCAGAAACCTCTCTTTTTTTTCTGCACATAACCCCCAGGATTCCCAAGGCTCATGGCTTGCAAAAGGGGGACAGACCTTTCTCTCTCTCTTCTCTTCACCCCCAGGATTCCCAAGGCTCGTGGCTTGCAAAAGGGGGGGGGGGGCAAACCTCTCTCTTTTTCTCTGCACATAACTGCCAGGATTTCCAGGCTCATGGTTTGCAAAATGGGGTCCAAGGCTGGGCATATTCTCTCTCTGTCCCTTGCCTCAACAACTCTGGCTGCGAGGCAAAGCTGAGGGATAACACACATATGAAGAGAGAGAGGAGAGAGGACAGCGTGCCGGGGACTCAAATGGGAAGCTGTTCAAAGATCCCTGGCTACAGAGGAAGGTGGGCATTTCTTTCAGGAAATCTATAAGCAGTATTAACTTATTGCCCTGTATATAAGTCTATCCATGATTTTGGAGTCCATTTTGCGGCATAAATTTCTCGACTTATAGTCGAGTATATACAGTATGTAGGTTGGGTCTACAATTAATTTTTATGAATTCTTTTAATCTGTTCCTGTGCTTGATTCTCTTTACCTAGATTATTTCTTTGATATCTAATCTTCCCAGGTTGTGCAACAACAGTGCAGATTGTGCTTCTCTCCTATCCCTGGTGCACTCTTTCAGAAAAGAAGGCACTTTCCTTAGAGGAAAACAAGGTAAACAGTACAATACCGCAGAAGAATTAGGAGTGCTGACTCAACATTTAATTCAATTTCTAATAAGATTTCTTGAAAGGATCAGTGATGCTTTACATCTAGTACAGTGATGGTGAACTTTTTCAGGTTCGTGTGCCGGGGGATGGGGCTTCTGCCACCCCAGGATGGTGCTGCGTGCTGGAGTGGGACTTCCGGCCTGGGGGCATGGTTTCTGCCATCAGGGGGCAGGGCTTCCACCCTCTGGGGTGGCGCTTCTCCCCCTGCCCTTTCCCGGCTCCCACCTGTCTCTGAGAGACAGCTGTGGGTCAGCAAAGGCTCGCAGGGAGCAGAACCATGGGCACGGGCCCAGTCCCCCTCTTCCTAGACCTCTCCTCATCCCCAAAGCGCTTTCTGGAGCCCTTTGGGGGTGAGGAAAGGCAAAGGAGGAAGAAGAGGACTGGGCATGCCCCCTCCCTTCTTCCCTATGGAGCTTGCCTGCCCTCCAAGTGCCACTCTGCAGACACCTGGAGGGCAGACAAGGCAAGTGGAGGGGAAGGGGGCTGGGAATGAGCCAGCGCCTCTTCCGCATGGACCTTTGCCTGCCTCCAGCTGTCTCTCCTGAGACAGCTGGAGGTCGGCAAAGGTCACTGAAGAGGAGCAACTGGCATGCGCCAGTAGTTCCTCTCCCCCTCTCCCACCCTTTTCCCTGCCTCCACCTATCTGGGAGAGGCCAGGAGAGGGCTGGGAGGCTCTTTGGCCCGAGTGCCATTTTCTGGCTTCCCGCTGTCTCAGAGAGACATCTAGAGACCAAGAAAAGGCAGGGAGGAGGAGAAACGGGCACGTGCATGCCTCTTCCTCCTTCTCCCTTGCTCGTGCCTGAGGAAATGGCATCAAATGCCACTTCCAGCACATGTGGCATAGGTTCGCCATCATTGATCTAGTATATTCATTATACTTGTCAGAATCAAGCAATTACACAGTCATATCAGTATAGGTCTTTATGGCTAAGGTCTGAAAGGACACAATATAACAACCTTGATTGAACTAAACAAGACAGGCACTAAACAAAACAGTTTAGTAGTGAATGCACCATTGGGAGATCACTTCAGAATCTCATCTATGTTCACATGAATTTCATGGCAGGAAGGTGGGAAAACTATATTTCCGCTGCAGGCAGAAATGGTTGTCTGCATGGCACGTGGGCCTCAGAAACAGACCCAACCTACAGTATAAAGCTTGCACAGACCATAGGGTGATTACTGTCAGAGCACAAAGCACTCTGGTCCTGAAAATGCCATGGATGTGGCCACTGGAAGAACTGAGACAAAGGTGACAGGGTCACTATAATTCAAGTGGCAGCCATCATGAGTCAGCATTTGAAGAGCTCTGAGTAATAGGAAGCTGATGAGACAGGCACAGGAGGTGAAGCCAGCAGGCCTCAGTTGTGCAAAGTCATAGCTGTCACATGACAGAAAACTGAGTGACATCCTAGAAGTGGGAAGGGCTCAAGAGCCCAAGAAGGAAAACCTATATAAGGGAGAGGGATGAATTCTCTATGTGGTTGATGTTGGTTGGTTAGTGGTTGTGATAGATGCTATTGGGGCAAAGCAGTTTAATAATCTGTATAGTTTTGTAAATACTCTGAGCTCTACAATTAAAGATTTCTGTGAGAGAAACGGACAGTCCAGCAATTCATTCTCCAAGAGAAGTAGCAGTCTGTGTGCGAGGATTTTTCCTTTGCAGTTTGGAGCCAAGCTTCACACAGAGACCTTCTGCTGGCATTCCTGCCTACATGCAAGTCTTCTGCATGTGTGTATGTTAGACTGTATGAGTCTACATCAGGGGTAGGCAACCTTTTTGAGCCGGGGGCCGGGTTGCTGTCCCTCAGACAACTGGGGGGCCGAAGCCAAAAAATAATTAATTAATTTTTTTTTTTAAAAAAATTACATAAATAAATAAACTGGGACAAATGTAGGACAAAATTTTCAAATGGAGGACACTTTTTTAAAAAAGGGAACGCACATGAAAAAAAATTGCTGATTTTTAAAAAAATGTTAATATAAATGCATGTTTCTGAGGCTTCTATAGACAATTGCCCCCCCTTGCTTGCCTCTTGCTCCCCCTTGCTCGCCTCCTCCTGATAGGCCAAAGGCCCCACACCCTCACGCGAGAGGCCAAAGGCTCCGGCGGCAATCGGCAGCAGGACCGGGCTGGGGCCGGTCCCAAGGCCTTGCCGGGCCGCATCTGGCCCGTGGGCCGCAGGTTACCTACCCCTGGTCTACATACTCCAACAATTATTTGCATATCATTTGGAAAAAGTGGGGATGATTTTATTCAACTTTAAAATGTTTTCTCTAGATAGTTATAAATCAGTCAGCAATATTTTCTATGCAGTCATGTCCAATTACTCAGTCCATCAGTGTAAAAAATGTAAAGATGTCAAGTGCTGTTTCATTCCAAACTTCAGCATCACATTAATTGCATGTGTTCAGAAATTCATTTAATATGAAATCAAGGTTTGTAAAAATATTTCACACACTGGAGACTACATTGAGAACTGGCACTGTCCAGCCTTCTGCTGGCAGGAGATAACCCTCCCCATAGAAGAGAGGGAACTCGAGTTTTGACAACATGCCTCAGGCAAACGCCTGGAAGCAAATATCCTACTTGTATACTATAGCCATTAAAAGACTGTCATGAACCACTGTGGTCATGCTGCACATTGAATGGGAATGTATTTTAAGCAGCAAACCTTTTTAGGTTTGCGAGAATAACATCTTTGAACATTTCTACCTTGTGCTGCCCCAGAAGCAGTTTACTATTTAAATCCTATAGCTTTAATGCATTTTCTTGGGTGTGCATTAATATATCAATTTATGACCTGCCGATACAGGGAAAATCGTCACCTGTTTAAAATTCAAAACCTGAAATTCCCTGAGGAGGGAGCATGTCTCATGCTCTTTTAAAGTGCTAAAAGCTTTTCACAGCAGGCTAATAACACCTGTAAGCATGACAGTTATGCCATCAGCTGTCAATGGCTTAAATGCATAATTGTCACACAGCTCTTGCCATGGATCAGTCAATCAACACTTACCCAGGGCAAGTCTGGCTGTACTCCGAAGATGGTAGAAGGTGCTCTTTCCTTTCTGCTGTTCCCACTGAATCTACCACCACCACTGCCTGAGGCAAACATCTTTCATCCTGAAGGGCTGCAGACATGGAATCAGCAGAACAGTTGCTCACAATGCTAGACCGGGAAGAGATTTCGCTGTGGCTGGAATCTGAGAAATTCTCAGATTTGGCAGATGGTATCAGAGCATAGCCTACAACATGCCAGAAGAAAGGGATTTAAAGGGGGAGAGGGGTTGGTATGACTTTCAAATTAACTAATAATTTTTACCACATTGCTTAGGAGAAAAGCTTTTCTATGATCATCCATCTGTCCCCACACTCCCAGTAGGTACCCCCTCCCATATTCATTTTATGCCATAGAGCATCATTTCTCATGATCACAGAATAAAAAGATGTCTCATTAATTAATGCCTTTGGAAATTTACTAGAGGTACACAATTGCATGTCCTCTTTTGTACAGCTATTTATATTCAATGCAATCCAATAAAATATAAAAGATAAAACTCAAGCATACAACAGGTAGAACTTTTTACAAAGTTAGGCATCAACAAAAGAACTCATCACCAAATGAGTGATTAAAAATCTACTGAACATTCACTATTTTCAAAACAATTGGTCTAATAAAGGGGACATTCTCACCACCAACACCAGCCTCCTCAATTAAATAAACAAAAAAGGGGGAATGTCACATCACAAAATCCCCTCTATCAAAAATGAACATTTATATACATACAGATATGAAAGGAATGTAATGCTTGGCCTGAAGTACACGAGCCAAAAGGATTGTGCTGGCCCTGATCATGCCAGGACCATGGCAATCATACAGCCCTTGTCCCGATCTGGGCCACTACTGCAGTCCTGAACCAAGCTGTCAGAAGGAGCAGATTATATCCTTTTTGGCCCAGTTCTTCTTGCTTGGCAGGGCATCGGTGCAGCTTTTGGCCACATTTGGCTATACATCGTCTAAACACCATACCCCCAATGCAGCCTAAAGCTGGCACTTTTTGCCAGTGTGTTTTGGGCCTTTGTTAAAAATGCCATGAGAATGTACCAATGAAGACAAAACCAGTCTTTGAAGACTTTGCCCTCAAGACCAATCGCATATTCCACAGAACCAAGTGGCTGAGCTTTGGTTGGGCTGTGTAACTCCTCTAACCAAAGAAGCAACAGAAACATTTCTCCCCTGCAGAATTCCAAACCACAATATCTAAATGAGTTAGAACAGTTCTCACTTTAATATCACCTGATAAATTATCCTCATTTCATATCATGTGGGTAAAAGAGCCAGTTTGAAAGTTCAACTAGGACTCCAGAAGACAAGGATTCAAATTCCTGCCTAGAAATGGAAACCCACTGGGTAACCTTGAATAAATTACATGTTTCATTTATATAAGTTTATAAATTATGTTTAAACTGTACTCTGCTTTTGTAAATGCTGTAGGCTACCTTGGAGCTTGCATAGGGGGAAATGTGGAATATAAATCAAATAAATAAATAAATTTTAATGCAGTATTTTTCACATCATTTAAAGTACATGGGAAACAAGCCAGAATTACTAATTTGAATACCATGCTAAATAATGAGTGGGCAAAGCATCCTAGAAGACAATGCTCAAAGTCAGAAATTTGCCGCTGAACCCTTCAAGGTTACCTATCCTGTGACAAACAAACAATTTCTAGCTGTTAAACCAGTGGGAAGAAACAAGCATGAATGAGGAGGCTGTGTGGCTGGTTCACAGTAAGAAGCATTAAAATGGTAACTTATTTTTTTTCCTGTCTCATACTACAAATAGCAAGCTTGTTGGAGACTCTAGAACCCTTTTTGAGGGTGAATTGCCTTTACACATCTCTCCAACTATTAATAGAAAGAGCACACTAAACTCATGGATGAGGATAGACAGTTGGCAAGTATTTCTTATTCCTTAATGAACCACAATTGCAACAATGAAAAGGCCTTTCCCTCTCAATGGCACTTCTAAAACAAAATTAAGAGAAGGGAAACCTGTATTTTTATGTGTGAAGGACAAAACTGAGTTCCGATAGTGAAAACATGCAGTGAGAATGTGCTTAAGGCACTTTTTCTTAACATGAAATTTCTCTCATTTGAATCCCTTTACTGAGCCTTCAAATAAAAAACACAAGGACATGCTGAAAGCATGACGTGTGCCCACCCTTTCTCACTATCTATATTTATAAAACTCCCATGTTTAAAAAATGTCTAGAAGCCCTGGCATTGTTGATAAGGAAAACCACACACATAATGCCCTGCACTGAGATGGACAGGTTGCTCACCTGTAACTGTGTTTCTTCGAGTGGTCATCTGCGAATTCACACAAATGGGTTATTCTGCGCCTGCGCAGCAAAGCTCGGAATTTTCTAGAATCTCTGGGCAGAATGCAATGTATCTTTCTAGAACTTTTTGGCAGTAACCCCACCCATCCGGTATATAAGGCCCCTGGTGGCCCGCTCCTCTCCAGTTCCGAATGAGCTGCAAGCGGCGCAGCAGCAAGCGTTGTTAATGAGCGAGTCACTGAGGGGATGGATGGGTGGGTTTGTGTGAATTCGCAGATGACCACTCGAAGAAACACAGTTACAGGTGAGCAACCTGTCCTTCTTCTTCGTGGTCTCTGCGAATCACACAAATGGGTTAGACTAACAAGCTTAAGTCAATGGAGGAGGGAGTGTCTTAAGAAATCTCAAATTTATTGACATACATCAACAGAGCATAAGCAACAGTGTTTGCAAAAATCTCTGTGTTAAGAAATCAGTGCAATTATAAGAACGCAATCAGCATAAACCAGAAAGTAACACTGCCCTCCCAAAAGCTGCATCTTGTCTAGCCCTGGCATCTAAGCTGTAGTGCCTAACAAATGTCAAAGGTTGGGACCAAACTGCAGCCCTACAAATATCCTCTAGTGGGACCCCCATTAAGAAGGCAGAGGATGCTGCTACCGCCCTAGTTGCACGAGCCCGAACCCGTTCGGGACAGGGTCTCCCTGAGAGTTCATAACACAAGTAAATGACATTCATTATCCATTTTGAAAACCTCTGAGGAGAGACAGGCAGGACTTTTTTGGCCTCCGAATAGCAAACAAAGAGTCTACTAGTAGACCTCGAGCCCGAGGTTCTGTCCAAGTAGAAAGCTAATGCCCTTCTAACGTCCAAAGCATGAATCCGACGCTCCTCCTCAGAAGTCGGGTTCGGGGCAAGCGTAGGTAGAACAATGTTCTGGTTCATGTGAAAGGCTGACACCACCTTCGGCAGGAAGGAGATGTCGGTCTGGAGGACCACCTTGTCCTTATGAAACTGAAGATTTGGCTGATCCGCCCACAGAGCACAAAGTTCCCCAGCCTGGCGAGCGGATGCCATAGCCACCAGAAAGACTGTCTTCCAAGTCACTAGCCTCAAATCCACAGTAGCCATAGGTTCAAAGGGCTTGAGTGCAAGCCGGGATAGGACCAGGTCTAGGCTCCAGGCCGGGGTCGGTATGGAGCAGGGAGGATGCAAGTTATTAAACCCCTTAAGAAATCTCTTTACAAGTGGATCCCTAAACAGACAAGGTTTACTGTCAAACACATAGTGCGAAGAGATAGCTGCCAAATAGCATTTAATGGAGCTTAACGAGAGACCTGCATCAGCCAAGGACATCAGGAACTCCAGGATTGTCAGGATGGATATTTGAGATGGCAACACGTCCTTGCCATTGAGAAAGGCCAAAAACTTGTCCCACTTGTAGCGGTAAGACCTTTGAGTGGAAGGTTTCTGCGCCGCTCGTAGGATTTCATGGACATCAGGTGGCAAAGACGTCAATGCCGAATCCGCCATGCTACTAATGGCAGAGACTGCATATCGGGATGGAGGATCCGACTGTTGTGTAGGGACAGGAGATCGGGACGGAACTCGAGCCAGAGATAGTCCTCTTGGGCCCACTGCAGAAGGAGAGCGAACCAAGGCTGTCTGGGCCACCATGGGGTGACCATGATCGCATCTGTCCGGTCTACCATCATTTTTGCTAGCACCCTGGTGATCAGCGTAAAGGGAGGAAACGCATAGATCAGGCCTTGCGACCACTGGAATTGGAAGGTGTCTTCCAGAGAACCGGCTCCTCGAACTCGAGAGCAGAATCTTGGAACGTGGGCATTGTTGGGGGAGGCGAACAAGTCTATCATTGGCGAATCCCACTGTCAAAAGAGGGAGGCTACTACGCTCGGGTGCAGCCTCCACTCGTGACATGTTGTGGGAGACCTGCTGAGCTGGTCGGCCAAGTCGTTTTGGTCCCTAGGAAGATGAATGCACTGTAGCAGAATGCTGTGTTCTATACACCACTCCCACACACGGAGGGTGATGTCTAGAAGAGTCCTCGATCTGGTACCTCCTTGCTTGTTGAGGTAGTACATTGTCATGGTGTTGTCCGTCAGGAGAAGTACGACCTTGCTGGAGAGAAAAGTTTGAAAGGCTCTCAGGGCCTTCTCCACCGCCAGCATCTAGAGCGCACTGATGTGCAAGGCGGACTCTGTCTCTGTCCACTTGTCCTTGATGGCATAGCTCAACGCGTGGGCTCCCCATCCTTGTAGGGAGGCATCCATTGTCAATGTGACGTCCGGTTGGGTTGGAACAAAAGGCATGCCTGAATAGACGTTGTCGGGCTGGAGCCACCATCGTAAAGACTTCTGAACCTTCCTCGGGATGGTGAGCATCTTGTTTGGAGGGTCTTGCACGGGATCGAAGACCGAGAGGAACCAAGACTGTTGTGGTCTGAGGCGAAGTCTTGCCCACAAGGTGACGAAGGTTGTGGAAGCTAAATGACCCATAGCCACTTGGACGATACGGGCCGGAAGACGTCTCCAGCCAAGGCAAGCCCGCACGGCTGAGCAGAGAGAAAGGAACCGCATCTGGGGGAGGTAAGCTCTGGAAGACTCCAAGTCCAAGAGTGTCCCAATGAAATCGACCTTTCCTGGATGGGGTGAGATCTGACTTCTCCAGGTTGATGTGGAGTCCCAACGAGCTGAGGAGCTCCTGGGCGAACAGCATCTGCTGTCAAAGGACTCCTTCAGATGAAGCGGTGAAAAGCCAGTCGTCCAAGTATGGGAAGACTGTGACTCCCTTCTGGCGGAGGTAGGCGACAACGGGTGCCATACACTTTGTAAAGACCCTCGGTGCCAACGAAAGACCAAACGGAAGGACTCTGTACTGGAAGATGTCGGAGCCGATGGCGAAGGCGAGGAACCTGCGGTGTTGTTCCCGTATGGCAATATGAAAGTACGTGTCCTTCAGGTCCAGTGTGGCAAACCAGGCATCCTTTTGCAAGAGTGGCAGAATAGAAGCAAGAGTTACCATCCTAAAATGTCTGTACACTATAAAAGAGTTCGAAGCACATAAGTCCAGAATTGGCTTAAGTCCATCTGGTCTCTTAGGGACAGTGAAGTATCTGGAGAAGAAGCAGTATCGGACTCGAGAGGGGTCTACGGGTTCGATAATGCCCTTATCCAACAAGGAGCGCACTTCGTCAAAAAGGGTGTCCGAGGGGACAGTGGAAGTAAAGGCTCCGGTGGTAGGGAGTTCAAAGAACCCCGCCGGATGATGTTGAGTACCCAAGAGTCTGATGTAATAGAGGCCCACGTCTCAAAGAAGGGGCATAATCTCCCTACAGGGGAGGTGGCGAAGTGCGCTGGAGGATCTCAGAATCTTTTCTTGCCTTTAGCATCCTTTTTCTTGTAGCCTTGTTGGAACCGGGCCTGGGACGGTTGGCGCTGGTCCTGGTGAGAAGAAGGCGATCAGGGCTGGCCTCGAAGATGAGGCCGACATGCCATGCTTTTTTGCCGCCGTTTTCATCCTGTAACGGAAACTCGGTCTCTCATCCGTTTCCTTATTAAACAGGCCGGAATTATCAAACGGCATGTCCTCTATTGCTGATTTCGCTTGTGGAGTCAAGTCTGACGAACGCAGCCAGGCATAACGACGAAGGGCCACCAAGCTGGAAAGAATCTTGGAGGCGCAGTCGGTAGAGTGCCTCGCTGAGATTATTTGCTGCCCACCCACAAGATGGACTTCATTGCGGAGGGCCGTCATCATCCTTTTCTTGTCATCTGGGAGCTCGCTGATGACTTAGTCCATCTTTTCCATCAGAAGCTGCACATATGCTCCCATACATGCTGTGTAATTAGCAATTTTAATGTCCAGAGCATCAGAGGCGTAAAACTTTTTGGCCAGTCCGTCAATCTTCCTGCTCTCCTTATCAATCGGAGAAGAGGACGGTCGGGCAGCAAAGGAGGTTTGTGAACCTTCCACGATGGCCGAGTTCGGCTTCAGGTGGTTAAACAGCCAAGTCGGGCCGGACAGAGTAACCCTGTACAGGTTCTCTATTTTCCTCGAGGGCGAGGAGTATCCCAAGAACGTTTGGCGATCTTCTCCAAAGAGGGAAGGAATGCCAGAGAAGGAGGAGCAGGGGCACAGCAGTGGATCCGCCGCTCCACCGGATTGAGTGCGTCGTCCTCGGAGTGGGCCACTTCAAGCTTGAGGGCATCCGCCATCCGGATGATCCTGTCAGAGAAGGATCTCACGTTGTCAGTTGGAGACGGAGCATCCGGCTCGCCAAAGTTGAGAGGCTGGTCAATGTCCAACTGCGGGGATGGTGAGCGGGAGTGGGAGACAGAGGGGGACCTGCTATCCCTGCGACTCAATGGGGACGGGTCCCTGCTAGGAGGTCGTTGCCTGGAAAAGTCCTCGGCTCCAGACGGAACGGCCCATCGCGTTGGAGAGTGAAGCCTCACTCTGGTCGGGCCAGGGAGATTGCGGCGAAGATGATCCGCATTGACAGGCAAGAGATACTGGCCCATGTGGTGGTCGTACAGCAGATCTCGGTATGAATCAAAGAGGGCCCGGTCATGTTGATCACGGTCCAGAAGATAGCGGTCCCGACGATCCCTGTGAAGAGCCTCGTCCGCTTCGTTCCCCAAGTCAGCCCTATCTCTGCCGCGGCCTCGACGATCCCTGTCCAGGGCCTCGTCTGCCTCGGCTCCCAAGGCGGCTCTGTCCCTACGTTGAGGGGAAATCTGATGTCGCCTGGATCGGGATGGCGACCTGGAAGCCCGTCTAGGTCTCTGGGGAGACAGAGGGGCATCGGAGTCCGGAATTTCCCCCTCAGACTCGGAGCTGTGGCCAAGGTGAACTATCTCCAAGTCCTCATCCGGGACAGTGGGATGAGAGGAAATGAGGACCCTCGGTTCCAGCGGCGGCAGGGCGGAACTCGAAGTCAACTCCGGAATCGGAGTAGCGGTGGACCTGGACTCCGGAGGGGGTATCGATACCGTACTCGGGGGTCCTCTGCGCCAGGTCTTAGGAGGCGGGGAAGTGGACCTGGCTCGTCTAGGGTCCTGAGAGCCCTTGGAGGACTTTGAGGGCTTCTGCTTGTCGGCATGTCTCCTCTTGGAAGACTTGTCTGGCTTGTCTGCAGTAGAAGCTGAAGTAGTGGGCTGAGCAGGGTCCTCGTGGAGGCAGCCGCGGGCTGAAAGACCTTCTCATACAGGGACGCCTTGAGCTTCTGGTCCCGGTTTTTTAAAGCCTGAGTCGTCATGGCCTTGCAATGTCTGCAAGTCCCAGGAATATGGCCCTCGCCAAGGCAGAGGACACACTTGTCGTGCCCGTCAGAGATGGGTATTTTGACCCCACACTTGGCGCACCTCTTGAAGGAGGCCATGAGCAACACAGGTAGACGAGGGGGTAGTAGTTACCGGTCCGAAGTCAATACCAAGAGAGAGTTCGAATAAAGTAGTCCAAAGGGGAGATTCCAAAGAGTGGTCAAGAGTCCAGTCCGTTCCAGTAATAGCCAGTGATTTCAGTCCGTAAGGATAGTCAGAGATTGAATAGAACCTAAAGAGCGAAGTTCCTCGAGCTGCTTAGCGCGGCGGAATGAAGGAACTGGAGAGGAGCGGGCCACCAGGGGTTACCGCCAAAAAGTTGCAGAAAGATGCACTGCATTCTGCCTAGAGATTCTAAAAAATTCCGAGCTTTGCTGCATAGGCACAGAATAACCCATTTGTGTGATTCGCAGAGACCACGAAGAAGAATCTTGTTTATTTCATCACTTGATTTTTAAGTCATTATCCTCAATGTATGTTACGGTGACAGGAAAATGCTGAGACTTGCTTCCTGCTTTGATGGAGGGGAAGTAACACCACCCAACTAGACTCACATCTATTTTCCACTAGACTGTACAATACATTCAGAATGTACTAGTTTGGATTGCAGGTGGTAGTGGAAGGAACCACATTTTTGAAAAGTCCAGAATGTAACCCACATACACACAACCTGCAAGCAGAAAATTAGAGTGGATTAGGATGGACATATTTGGGAATACAGTGGTACCCCGGGATACGAATGCGCCGCCTTACGAAATTTCCGGGTTACGAAAAAAATCCATTTAAAATAACTGTTCCGGGTTACGAAGGTTATTTCGGGTTACGAAAAATTTTTTTGTGCTTTTCGGCGCTATTTCGCACGAAATCGCGGCTTTTCCCCATTAGCGCCTATGGCTTTTTCGCCTTACGAAGATTTTCGGGTTACGAAAGCGGCGGCGGAACGAATTAATTTCGTAACCCGGGGTACCCCTGTACATAGCTTATTTCCAGTGTGCTAGTTTTTACCTGCAGAAAACCATTTTATGTATGGCAGAATATAAGGAAATTCTAACATTTCATTCCATTGCCCCAACTGATCAGTCCAATATCTCCACTGAAACAATACATGAACATGTTACAAATAAATCTTGAATTTTCAGTTATTAAAAGAAAGCTTATCACCATTTTAAACTAGAAAAAGCAATCACTTGTTATTCTGCTACTAATTTTGACTTTAAGCTGGTAACATTTAGATTTAGAATTTATAAAAGAAACTTCCAAGTTGATTTAAACAGTAAACTGAAGACAAGTGCTTTTCTTGTGAAGTGCTTTTCTACATCTCCAGCTGAGGTCAAACTGATTAGGATTTGGAAAGACTCAATCACAGCAGGTGCCTTAGAAAGCAAGTCCATTAGTAGTTCTCTAATCTGCTATTCTAAACTGCTGAAAATGACAAACAAGATAAAACAAGTAATATAAAATGTAAGCATGTAAAGAGAAACAGAGCCATATTCATAAAAAGTGCAGCCATTATTCATTCATGTTTCCTTTTTTCCAGCCAAAGCAACTGAAAGTAACCAGAAAAGGGAGTACTGTATGTGCAGCCTTTAACCATTCTTAGTGCTTCTCCAGATATAAAAACTATAAGTGGCTGTGCACACCGGCATCTTTGGCTGGGTTGGGGGCAGAGTCAGAATGTAGCGTCTACACCACCTTTGCCCCAGCTCTGCCCCCAGGCTGGTGTGATGCCGAGTGGCATCAAGGCACTCTTCTGGTGCTGCGTCTGCACGATGCAGCCCTGAAGGAGCAACGCAAAGCCTTCGTGCCGCAGCTATTGCGCTCTTTGCAGTATGCAAAAAGGAGCTACTTTTTGCGGCCTGCAAAGGCCAGATCGGGCCCGCAGCGTGCGGTTGCTGCAGCCCTGATCTGGCTGTAAAAGGGGCGGCTGCAGGCCTGTCTGCACAGCCCCTAACTCACACAGAATGAAAGTACCCTAATATTTGATGGTGTCTTCCAGCCTAGCAGGGGTTGGATTAAATGGCCCTTGTGGTCTCTTCCAATTCTATGATTCTATAAAATAATAATAATAATAATAATAATAGAACCAGAGAATCATAGAGTTGGAAGAGACCACAAGGGACATCCAGTCCATCCCCTATCATGCAGGAACTCAAAATCAAAACACCCCCGACACCCCCTGGGAGCCAGGGCGGCTCACAACATTAAAAAACAATTTAATTAAAAGCATACAAAATCTCTAATAGATTTATGTGGAGATGCCATGTAGCACCATCAAATTACATCCTTACTCTGCCATTCTAATTTTGAGAATATGAGTTTAAAGTTTTTTTAAAAATATCTGCTGAATCTTATTTTGCTAGAGTTCGCTTCCTTGTACCCAGCTCAAATTGTATTGTTTATATTTTCAAGTTGATTTTTTAAAAGTTAAAAGCCAAACTAAAACCCAAGAAACCATTTGATTCCTTGTATCCTACTTCTGAATTTTCCAAATTGATATTATTCTCTTATTGGGCTGTAGAAAATTGTACTGATTCAAAGAGTCACCTGAAGGATAAAAGGGCCACTTTTTGTTATTTGTCTTATATAATATACAATTAAATTTGTTCCATCCAATAATTGTTATTTTACATTCCATTTTTCCTTAACAAACTCAAATTTGAGTTATTTTAATCCCAAAGTATATTTGATTTAATTATTTTTAACTTCAAAGTATGTCTAATTGACATACTAAAGGGCCATCTTAAGGGGAACTAACTACATACTTTGGCTTTAGTTTCGCAAAATAAATCAAACATATTGACTGTGCTCCTAGATTCAGTCTGAACCTGGATGCTCAGGTTTCAGCAATTGCCAGAGGTAGTTTCCACATTTAAAACTAGTTTACCCATTAGTTGACATTCTTAAAGCTGTCTAATTTGGCCATGGTAACATGTGTCTTAGTGGTATCTTTAAGATTATAGTTAACATGTTCTAGGTGATTTCCCCTTGAAGAATTTCTGCAAATCCAAAACCAGGTTAATGGAGACTGTTTTACACAAAGAACACAATTCCCTTGTTACAGTAGTTCCATTGGTTGTTACCCTGTTTCCAACCCAAAGCGCTGCTTATCACCTCTAAACCCCTATACAACCCAGATCCAAGGCAAACTGAAAGAACTTATCTTCCTGTATGAGCCTGCCTGAGCTCTAGGATCTTCAGGGGATGCTCTTCTCTTGATTCTACCATTCTCAAAGGCACTTTTATTAAAGAAGCTGCTCCCAGATTCCAGAATTTTCTTCCTAGCAAGGCTGGGATGACTTCTCTCTTGCTTTTGTTAGCAGGCTTTTTATGGCAGCAGGCTTTGAGGACATGACTGCTTTATAAGGAAGGGGCCTCTTTGTAGTGAGATGCACTACTATTATACTTTGCTTTCAAACCAATGCTTCAGTCAGTGCTTCAACTTTTTATTTTGTAAGCCATCTTGAGTACCAGTTTTGAAGAAAATTATGATGTGGATATGTTAATTGCTGTCCATATGATAGAGAGAGAGGGCAAAGCAAAGGCAATTACTGTATGTACTCATGTATAAGTCTAGAAATTTAGGTCAAAAAATTGACCCCAAAAACCTGAGTCAACTTATCCACAGGTCAGTGTGAGTACTGTACTTTAACTCTTATTAAAAAGAAGGAACCATCTCCTGATGAAAAGCAAAATTATAATATGTGAAGCACTGACCCCCCTCTACTCTCTCATCCACCCAGTCTGAAGAACAAGCACACAGAGTTATGTCTGCTGGAATTTTGTAAGTTCTTTGACATTATTTTGCTTTGTTTCATCCTTAGATCCTTTGTTATATGCCCCTAAATTTTACCCTCAACTTATCCACGGGTCATAGCAAAATCCATAATTTTGGCCCCAAATCTTGCCCTCGACTTATACATGAGGTCGATTTATAGTCGAGTATACATGGTATGTCACAAAGGTAAAGATGACATCTAAGGGCCAACTATACAGGACATGGAAATTAGTATTTCTCTCTCATGTTATTTTATTTTAAAATTGCCTTATTATCTACAGTTTGGGATGGTAAGGACTGTGTAATTCTTTTTGTTCCTGCTGTCTGCCAAATAATCCTGTCTAATCTTCATCCCTCACACCACATTATAGCCTGAATCCTATTACTCCCAGTTAAAGTAAACACGTTGAAACACTGGGATTTGCATAAACATTTACCTATAATTCAACAATTTACTGAGTGGGCCTACTCTCCTTGGGACCAACCAACAGATGTAGGCCTATGAGCCCTCTAAACAAGCCAGCATCCAGTGACATTCCAAACTATTACATAGTAGCTGAATTTTCCACTGTCTATATCAACTTCCACCCCTGAACCAAGTTTTAAAAGTATTTTATTCTTCTTTCTTCAGGGTGGTCTGCTAAGACTTCATCTAAGATAAAGCTGATGCACTGGTCTTAACTCTTTCTACATTTCTCAAAGAACTCTTTCTCTTCCTTGTTCATAAAATGTACTTAATTTGTTTGAAAATTCACTTTTCCTATGTTTTTTTTAAAAGACAGCTGTGATTACATGTGCATACATAGCCTCTCTCTCACTGACTTTCTGCAAAGAACTCCCAAGTTTGAATAACAACTTGTAGTGCTGACATCTGAAAGACAATTTTCCACATGAACATGTATGCCATTTCTACCCTAGTAGCTCTATGATCTTGTGCCAAGCTCTCAAACTGCCTTTTAGTCTGGAGGATAGGGGAAGAATTTAAGAAACGGTTTGGAAGGTGAGTGGAAATTCTCGCTAAGAGGAATTCTCCCAAAAAATATATCCTTGAACATCTACCATAGGCTATACTTTCCCTTTCTGTGATTTAATACATTTATTTAGAAATTAAGACAATATCTTAACTGCTGTCCGTGAAAAAACAATGTTGACCTCTATTAATTTGGATAATTTACAAATGTACATAATATGCACAGTTATAAACTTAGTGATCAAGTAAACTAGTATTTTGGAAACAAAATCAGACACCACAAAGTTGGCAATGTGCACAATTTTAAAAGTAATTACACTTCTAGGATGTTTAAAACATTTGAGTAATTGTGCTATTTAATCAAGCATGAGAAACTGACTACTTAAAGGCATGCAAATGCATTTCAAGTTGTCATTTTAGATGCAATGTATGTCCTTGAAACATTAATATATAGGTTAATACATTAAACACTCATAAAAAACTAAAAAATTAAACACTCAGACTATTACTATTTACAAATAAATTATTCTACAATTTTCAAAACCTAAAAACTCCTACCTATTTAAATCATGTATCACTTCACTGTAATTATATTTTGCATGACTTCACACATGAGTTGTTTTCCCAATAACTGAATAGTAATGAACATCAGGCTAAATCCAAAGTTAAGTGTGCAACTTTCAATCATGCAGTAAGAGTTTCCTTTCCTTCCCTTCCTCCTGCAGCCCACTGTCACCCTTCAAATTTTGCCTGAGCAGATTTTGGAGGAGATTTAGAGGGAACTGTCTCAGAAGAATGAAATCTGTCAGCAAGAGACCATTTCATGAAGGAAAGGCACTTTCAAACATAATCCACTGACTTCAACTACAGCAGTGACAGATATATTGCAGCTTAAAAGTCACACAGTTCTGTCCCCATAAGACAGCAAGCCTGGGGAGCATGATTCAAATTCATGCTACTGTATATTCAAAACTAAATCTCTAAAAATGCAAATTTATGTATAGTTACTTGGTAGTAAGTCCCAGAGACCTCACTAAGACTTTCTTCCAAGTAAACATTGATACAAGCAAGTTACAGGGCAAGGTTCCTATATACAAATCATGTTCTTGCTGTTGTGTAGTCTGTACACTACTGTATAAGTACTACAAATTATTTGCTTGCATAGAGCCTACAAAGCACACCAACAGCTGTGGGAAGAGATTCACAACCTGTGAAGCTGTGATTGAAACTGAAAGAAAAGTGGAGCAACTAGTCCGCAATCCTCAACACCAGAATTTGTTGGATGAGAACCATTTAAGAAGTTATAAAACTTCCTACTCCTGTTAATAACTTACCAGCTTCAATATACAAAATACGTAAGTAAATTATGTATGAATAATTTACTATATCGGTCATGCTGGGGGGAGAGACAATTGACAATGATGCTACAGATATGAAACTACAGAAATGTTTAAACAGATGTGAAAGTATATACACAGTATAAATACAATTTTATAGCTTGATTTCAGATGAATAGCATATTATATAGTCTTCCTTCTTTTGTGCCTCAGTTGTGGACACAACCATATGAGAGAGCTACTGTTTCCATGGCTACTGCCTGTATGCAACACATTACTGTCTATGTCTTTTTGTTCTTCATTTCTATCTCTTTCTTGCATGCACGCTGCCTTTAGATCACGGGTGAATGCTGGTCTTTCCCTGGAGGTACTCCTTTCCCTCAATCTTCTAAAGGGGGAACCCATTCTTTTCCTGGGCTTGTATAAAATCTCTGTCTTGTCTCTAGAATCCTCATTCTCTCTATTTCCAGTGCTGTCTGATTTTTCTGTTGTCTTGCTAATCATCTGCTGAATTCTCTTTTGCAAATAAGCCCCACCTATTCCATAGCTGCGTTGTCCACTGTTCTTGTTGCTTGCTTCACTTGCAAGAGATGAGGATGATCCAGAGAGATTAATCTGGCTGCAGTTATCAGATCTCTGGGGGTTACCAACTACAAAGAAGGAACACTCAAAGTCAACAACATACTGACAGTAAAATGAATGCCTTTTTCAAAATCCATGTAATGTTACATTTGGATGCAGTACAAAAGGGAATGCAACCTGCAGTTAAGTAAACAGTGGCAAAAACAGGGCTGTTTAATTACTCAGAGAAAGAATAATCTAATTTTAGCTCTATAATGAGATGTTACCATTTACACAAAACAGAGCAGGAATTACTTTTATCAAAACGAGGTTCTTCTTTAAGGAGGAAAAGCCCTGACAAAATTTTAAAGAAATGAAATCAACTTAAAAAGATATAAAACAATCCTCAACGAGTCACATAAAAATGTGCGACAATTTTAATAAAGTAATATTCAGCAAGAAATGCCAAATTATCCTCACTAGTTTTTAATTTAAATAAAATAAACGATAACTCCCCCCTCTGTGTGTGTGTGTGTATCCCATATATTAAACACATACACAAACATTGGAATACAAGTTCTTATCCTGATAGGAAACATTCTGTCAATTTCTTAGGGAAATGTTACAGTAATTTTGAATTATTCCAAGTGTCCACAAGTCTACGTCAACTTAAAAATGTATATATTGTTAATGAAATATAAGGTTCAACACTAAGCAAATTCCTAAACTATATTTAGACACACCAGTTCTTCATACGAACACACAAAGTTTACATTCTTTGCTTCAATTAATAAGTAAGGTATGCCAAAATCAATTCTATGACCTTATCAAGAAATAGAAAAGACAGACTGAGAGTTAAGCTATGTTAAAGATTTGTCACCATTACTACCTTTGCGTGGAGAGCCCTGTGGAGAAGCAGGAGGACTGGAATGCAAAGATGATGCCATAGATATATTATCTTCAGCTTGTTTTTTACTATTTGATTCTTCAGATAAACTCATTGACTTCTGAGGAGATCCAGCATCTATGAATATAATGGAGGTAAAATGCTCATCCTCATAATTCAAGGCTAGAAAGAAAAAAATATGTCCCCCCAGGATAACTGAAAAAAAGACCCCAATAACTGAAATTACTCCTGGCTCTTTCATCAAAGTTCAGTCTGTTGGTAATGTGAGGCTCATTCAGAAAAATGTCAACATTTAAATGGGTAAACAAAAAGATGAGACAAGGTTTATATATGTGAAACACACACCAACTCATACTGCTTCCAGTCACAGAATCCAAAAGAATCTGGAATAATCCTTGTTTTATTTAAACAATTTTGATGGAAGCCGTTAGACACAAAGCAAGAAAAAAATCACATCCTTTTTGAGAAGTTATGTAATGTGTTGCGCAAATAATAGCTTTTTGCTTCCATCAATATTTTTACAGTCCAAACAAAATATCCTTTTGACAGAAGAAAATATAGGTTTCAGATCTGGTGAGCATTGCCTTCTCATAAGTTATGTTACTCGTTATAACAAATTCCTGACATCTGGTGTCACCATTTTAAAGAATGAGAAAAATAAAATACAAGCTCAGCAAATGGAAGTAAAAGCTTCCTGTTGATCATATAACTGGTTAAGGAGTTGGGCTGTATCGTGATTTTTTAATGTCTATGTCCATATTACCTAAGAGAGTTGGGTGCATTTGATTTGGCTTAATTTGTCTCTGAGAAAAGTGAAGATTTTCTAAACTTCTATACAAATAAACAGACTTACCCTGTGTACCCATTACTTCTCTACCCCTCTCCTGACTTCCACTTGCCTCAAACTCAGGTCCAAGCAGCTACTACCATAAGGATGAACTTCCTGTCAATAATTACTCGCCTTGGACACTGAAGATCCCACAGTATCCCTCTGCCTTATAAACAGCTTTCAGCAAACCCACTCACCATCTGGGCAGGACTAAGAAAGGCTCCACTTGATCAGTAACAAAGTTGAGGAGAATACAGGTTCCATTGCAACAGGTAAATAAGACTATCAGAAGAATCTGAATTAGTCTGCAATCCATGTTCATCAAACATATTAAGAAAACAGGAACAGGCAAAAGCCCAGCAGGCCCACAGAGAAAATATCTCCGACTCTGCTTCAGATGCCCACACAGGGCCAATTCTATTTTGATTTTGTTGGTGAAAGATTTATACAATCTGAAGAGAAACCAGAGTATACTCACTGAATGAGACATGGTCTTTTGCTGGTGCTTTTTTCCTAATTGGGTACAAATTAACAGCTGGAACCTGAAGGACTTGACTCATTCTGTTTTGTTGATGTAAATGAGCTTTTGCAGTTTGACCAGCAGACCTCAATGGCATTGGAGACATTTCTGCAGCTTTTATGCCTCGCCTTTCGCTTAAATTCTTTGTCACTGACATGGTAAAGAAAAGGAGTTCAATGATTTTATGCTCTAATTTACTGTTTTAATAGATTCAATAATTACTTTTGAAATGGGCTAACTCTGGAAACAGTAGATGACATGCTTCTCTGAATAATGATCTCAATTCAGACATAAATCATATTTAGTGTAAAGATCATTTGAAATTACTGTGACTTAAGAAAGTCATAAGTAACTTAGGCCGACTTCAACAGGCCTGGCTGGAGCCATGACTATCCTATCCATTGATCTTGCTACTAAAGATAGCCTTTTCCTCAAGATGTTTCCTTTCACTTTCCACTAGGTGGCATACCTAATTCATAAGATAAAATACTGCATACTGCTTCAGTTGTCATTATCATAAATCTACTGAACTATGTTTAATCCTAAACCTATTTTTAAACCAAGTGCAGTTTTAGAATCAGAAGATGTTCAACAAATTGCATCTCTTACTGGCTTATGAGGAGAAAGATGTATCAGATGTATTTGTGGATTTCTGTTTGCTGGCCTCATATAGAAACAAGAAAGGATCTGCTGTGCGAATCAGTCAGTGAGCTAATAATATATTTGCTCTTTCCAGAAGGCAGTTTTTCTGAAGAGCTTAATGTACTGTTTATATATGGAGCCTTGTAAAGTTTCTGATTCAGTACAGAAAGCAAGCTTTTGTTAGGTTCAAGCAAATACTGTATGTGGATTTTGCATCATGTCAAGTGACAGGATATACAGCTGAAAGCCTCTACGAAAAAGTTAAGAAAACTGAAAGAAAACTTCATAATAATCACCTTTTCACCATCTGAGCAGAATTAAGTCACTGCTGCAGTTAAGAAACTGACCTTTGATTTTCTGCTCTTACTTACTACATTTAAAACAAGGAAATTTAGATTTTGAAATAATTAAAATCTCCATACTCTCTCATGCTTACATTTGTAATCTCAATGTGTGTTGTATAAGCCATAACTAAATCAGTTACGGAATTACAGGCAACATATATTCCTGCTGTAAAAACAGCTTCATTGGCTATCGGTCCATTTCCGGGCATAATTCAAAGGACTGGTCCATACCATCTGAAAGACCATATCACACTGTATGAGCCTGCCCAATTTTTAAGATCTTTGGGGGAAGGTTTCTCTCACTCCATCACCATCACAAGCATATCTGATGAGGACCTGGGAGAGAACCTCCTCAGTGGCTGCTCCCAGGTGGTGAATTACACACACACACACACACCCATGACAGTCTGGCTGACCAGTCTGGCTCTATCCTTTCTTTTCATCTGCAGGCTAGTAGCACCTTTTTATTCAGGCAGTCCTTAGATTTAAAATCTATTTAACAGAAAGGGTTTGTGGTTGGCTTTTGTGTTTTTGTTTTATTTGTTTTTTAAAAATATGATCTATGTTTTTATACTGTTTTAATCTGCTTTTAATTGAGCTGCTATTTAATGCTTTTTAAACTTTGTATAAATTATGTTTAAACTGTGCCCTGTTTTTTAAATGCTGTAGGATGCCTTGACTCTTGCATAGGGAGAAAGATGAGATATGAATCAAATATATAAATATTCGAATGCAGTATTTTCTACATCGTGTAAAGTACATGATTTTACTGCCTGCATGGTGTAGTGGTTAGAGAGTTAGTTCTGAGTCTAGAGGCCAGGCTTTGAATCCCTGCTCAACCATGAAAACCCACTGGTGTGACCCTGAGCAAGTCACACTCTCCCAGAGGAAGGCATAGGCTTCTGAACAAATATTGTCAAAAAATAAAAAGGTCACCATAAGTTGGAAACAACCTGAAGGTACACAACAACAATTTTTCACATCAAAATTTCAGAAATTATAGTCTTCAACAGACTTCAATATAGAGAACAATGAGATTTTAATAACTTAAATTTACTTCAAGCAAAAATGTAGAGAAGTGGAAAGGAAAAGTGTTAGAAGACAAAGATAGAATCACTTTTTCAGCTAGCATATTTAACATTGATTCACAAATCTGTCATTCCAAGTAAAATTTTGCTATCCTTGGAGACAACAGCCCCCTGGTTATTCAAAAGGCAAACTGCTGTGTGCATGAGTCCTACAGTCACTTGCTAGACATGATGATGCATGCATTTTCCAGCAAAGAGTTGTTAGACCTGCTCCAACCACTTGCAGAACTACCAATGAATTATGTAGGTTGCTGAGCAATGCAATCTTTAGGGTACAGCATCCTTATCCAGTGCATATATACTGGATCCCTTATGGGAGAAAAGTGAGGTCTAAACTAACTAACTAACTAACTAAATAAATAAATAGTTTTTTTGTGGGTTTTTCGGGCTATGTGGCCATGTTCTAGCAGAGTTTCTTACTGACGTTTCGCCAGCATCTGTGGCTGGCATGTGATGCCAGCCACAGATGCTGGCAAAACGTCAGTAAGAAACTCTGCTAGAACATGACCACATAGCCCGAAAAACCCACAAAAAACTATGGATGCCGGCCATGAAAGCCTTTGATTTTACAAACAAACAAACAAACATACATACATACATATAAGAGGGAGGTTTAAAAGGGACTAGGTGGTTATATGCTACCTCCAAGATGAGCTGGAGCACACATCAGGTGTTCAAGAGGTATATGAGAGAGCTACTGCCACCATGCCTTTCTTCTGGGCTGCCCAGAGCCATCTGGCGGTGACTGTGGGAAGCAGGATAACTAGTCTAGGTATGGTCAAACACCATTCCTCTTATGTATGTGAGTTCATGAAGACACGAAGAGTCAAAGCAGAAACGTGCAAGTTTATCTCTGTTTGGAACCCCTCTTCTAAACTATCTCTCAATTCCTATCTCAGTAGAACAGGAGAAATTCTAAATTTTTGCCCCAGAAGAAGAAGCTGAAATATCAGAGATGAAACAATGTCACATAAGTAAATGAATCAAAAGATAAATTTATGTGGCTATTGTTTACCATGTTAAGAATAATCGTTAGAATTTTAGTAACTTCAATGTGTGATTTTGCAGTTTAAGAAATCAGTGATTTGCAGAATATGCATAGTGTCCTGTTTATACATTCTTCTCCCATAGCAGGGTATATCCAGTATGATAGGGGAATTTCTGCAGAGTGGTGATATGTGTGTACATTAAAAACTGAAGGCCACATTTGTGCAAACTCAGCCAAACACAACTGACAGGATGCCACATGTGCATCTGATTCTTCTAGAAGCATCTGCTTTTATATACTGTATTTATTAATTCTGCACTAAATCTGTTTCACAAAAAATAAGGCTCTTCAAGCCTATTCCAACTTAATTGCCTGATTAACTTACAAGTGCTATATGCAGGTTCGCACTGAAGTGACATTATCTGGAATTTTTCTTCATCTGTTTCCACATTCAGATTTGACAGGTACTGTTTGACTTTCCTGGCCATCTGAGCATCCTCATACAACTTTTTGGCATTTAGCAGGGAGCTTCGCCGGGCCCGTTTTTTGTGAGCACCTCCTTGAACATCCAACATGTTTGAGTTTGTGCTGCCCTGGCTCAGTGACCTGCAAAACAAGACATCATCCAGGCAGTTCAGTTCAGCATCACTTTAGGAGTGGGAAGAATCCAAGCAGCAAACACTGAAGCACAAATACTCGTCCACTGAAAGCGCATGCTGATGTCAAGTTAAAAAGAAATGAACAGTGTTAACATAACATTTGTTTTAAAGTAATTTGAAAAACTCTTAACAGAATTAACATGTCCAGAAAAGAATTATTAAGCAAAAAAAGTGCACAGCAATTGAGAACTGAACAAATGCTATGTAGCTTCACCTTAATAGGTGTCACTGAAGCACTTCAGACGCTCACCGAAAAGCCTATTTCAATATTAGGTTTGGGACATAAGATGAAACTTTCCCTCCTTCTGAATTGAGTGTATTAAAGTACAGTGGTACCCCGGGATACGAAATGACCGCGTTACGAAATTTCCGGGATACGAAAAAATTAGATAGGAAAAAACTGTTCCGGGTTACGTTTTTTTTTTTTTTTGGGTTTTGAAAAAAATTTTTGGTTCTTTTCGGCGCTTTTTCGCACGAAATCGCGGCTTTCCAGCGCTAGCGGCTATGGCTTTTTCGGGTTGCGAAATCTTTCGGGTTACGAACGGCGCCGCGGAACGAATTAAATTCGTAACCCGGGGTACCACTGTAGTTTGTCTCAGCAGATTACAGTATCTGCAGAATGATTACTGAACTGCCCTTCTCTTTCTCTAAGCTTTTTCAAATACTTTAAAAAATTAGATGGGAGAAATAAAACAATAATCAAGCCTTCACAGAAAAGAAGGACTGTGCTCCTCTGGTAACAATACATGTATAAGAACAATTGAGTTTTATCATTTTAACCTATTTCTGAACCAACTGGGAGGGCTTTACTGGAAGCTACATTTTCCCCACCCCTTTTATCAGAAGATTGCAATGTGTTCTTCAAAGAAACAAAGTTAAGTCTGCCAAGAGAGATTAATCTAACACGTTCCTGGGAGCTGCCATAAATTACCTTTCTACTGAAGGAGAAAATACATACTGGCAGTGATCAAGAGATTTGTGTGTGAAAGAACTATGCACACTGCTGGATGATTTTCTTCCATGGTTTTATTCCAGCAGTCCCTCCTTTGGATCACAAGCTGTATTTTAAAACATGGGTGGTTCAGAGGAGGGAACTGCTGGAGAGAAAGTGAAAGCAATGTAAACCAGCTGCATGCATGAGGACTGTGATCAGAGGTTGTAGAAGTAGAAAATGTGTTTTGAAAACAGCAATGAAATTATTATTTCCAATGAAAGCCTTTTGTTTTCAGTAACAATACCTACAAATTTCCTCTCCTCATGTCTGTAACATAATTACTATCATTGGACAAAAACAATCTTTGCTTTCATTCAACATGTGGACTAATAGTTAAGTGGAAGGAAGTCCTATTTATCTTTAAAAACATGCACTCTGAACACCCTAAATTTTCCTCCTACTGTGAGGAAGAGCAGAAAATTCATCTTGGTGAATTTTTAAATAATGGATCTGATCATAAGCACTGTATGTCGTATTTAACATGAGCAGTGAGAATTTTGATTCTTTATTGAGACCTCCAGATGCCTTTGGGCATCTGGATAACTTGCTTCCAATCTAGCACAAGCAACAGTGGCTGTGGAAGAGGAAACTGAGGCCTGCAAGACACAATTTCTTATCTCTGTGGAAAACATGTTTTTCATGATTTTCTTCTAAGTTTGGACTTGAAAAAAAGTTAAAGATTCATTAAAAGCCCCAGGTTCCATGATAGCAAGGATAAATAAATTAGAAAGAATCTGAAAAGGAACAAATTTCTTAGATGGCTCACATAAGACCATGAATCTGAGATTCTATGGCTTTAATGTAACCTGAACAGATACTGTATAACAAGGAGGAAAGAAAAAGAAAAGGAGGATGACAGGTAAAGGAAATGACTGAATTGCATGCAGTGTTCTGGTAATTCTCCCGAGATCTCTACAAAGAAAAATGGGAAAGGGGAGAGATTAAGGGTCTATGTCCAATGATGCAACAAGAACACAAAAGGGATAGAAAAGAAAGTAATAGTATATTTACTAATAGAAAACAAACCAGGGACAGTTAGGAAATTGAGTAGCAGATGTAAATATTATGATGTAGACAGGACCTGTGAAAGTTTCTGACTGGATAATGTGTAAGCTTAGGAAGCCTTATTATTATTATTATTATTATTAGAAATGAGTCTGCTATATATCTCATAAAAGCTGATAAAATTCTGTGTATCAACAGACTTCTTTCTTGTCAAGGATCTTACAATAATTCTATTTTAATATATCTGAATATACCCCCGTTTCATGAACAAAATTCAGTTCTAAGAACTACTGTTATTTCAAACCTCTGAGCACATAAGGATTACTGAGCACTTGATGAATGGCAGCAGATAGTATATATCAATTTTGATATTCTTACATATTTCACCATCCCCTCAACAGAGACATTTGATACAGAAAGACATATCAGCCACAGCATGTTCTTTTTTAAAGAAGCTGATTCTGTTTTAATCACAGAACCATTTCATTCAGTTCTGCAATAATCCAACAGACATATGTTATATGTGCCAAAGTACTTCATTATAGATATAGCAAGTTACCCGAAAGTAGAGCACATAAAAACTTGAGGTCTTAAAGGAAAGGGTTTTTTGAAAAGTGAGTCAAATTAATAAACATATAGGAATAATGGGTTCAGATAAAAAGAAATTCACAAAATTAAGAAGACTGTATCACCAATCTGTTGATATCAGATCAATAACAGGCTCGAAATGCTGCACATATTGAATATAGGAAAGTTCCATAATATTCACAAAACATGAGACGGACAGAGAAGCTATGTAAATAATAGCATTTGGGGTACTAATGCCATCCCACTTGGTGGCTTTGGTATGAGATACACTGGAATTATTTTTAATACTTTGCCAAATAAAAACTCCCTAAAGGTAAAGGTAGTCCCTTGACATGAATGTCTAATCATAACTGACCACCCCCTATGATCGGACATGACATGACAACCTTGTCAACAGGGAATACCTTTACCTTTATAGTATTAGCACATTTTTTTTTTCAATTTTCTCAAGCAAAAGTTTAAACATAATATATGGAAGAAGAAAATAAATTTTCCTCCTTTATTTGGACAAGACTGCCCTTCTTAATCTAAACCAAATGTTATTCAGTGGCTCCCTCCTTTACCACCTCTTAACAATACTGGAAATCTAAAAGTTGTTTGTTCTGGGAATCAGAACTGATTTCTACAGACTGCTATCAAGCATGAGAAAGTAACTTGAAACATTCCAGAAGCCACAGGCAGATGGGATCTATAGTTCAAAACAGCTCAAAGACACCGTTGTCTATTTGTACAAAAAATATTTGACATATTAGCTAAAGGAAAAAAGAATCAAAATTTACTTCTCTACAGATTCTGTATCCCAGTAATATGATCTAACTTCAGCTATGTCTTCACTTGTTCAGGGTTTTATATGATGTGAATAATGCACTCAAAGTAGTATGAATATGTTAGGCATACCTAAAAGCTGTGCACACAGAAATCCACTGTGATCAAGTGATATGGTCTGAGGTCTGAGCAATCAATATGTACTACAGGGATGGCTTAGAATAGTTTTCTATTCCTTAAGGAACCATTCAGTGTATGGCACTTTCTGTGACTAGACTTACTCCCATGACTAAAATGAATATGGATCTCATATATCAAACCTTTCATGTCACATTCATCCCTGAACTGAAGCCACTCTTTGTCAAGAGGCAGGAGAAAATTACTGTGTCAGGACATCAAAGTGGCTGGAGTATAAAAGATACAGATAACTAACCACAGCATTACTCAATACATCTACAAAATGTATAGATATATAATTTAATCTATGCTACCCATTGAAAAGGAAGGAACAAATTGACACTTTGCTTCCTGACTCAATCAATATATACAAATCATAGAAACTAATTTATCCCTCCTATGCAAACTAAGGGTTTTAAAGATTTGGCATGCAAATCATTGCTGCATAATTCTATCAATACTGGGATTTATTTTCATTATCCTTTTAGGGAAAGGATCTAGAAAGATTTTCTGGAATTTTTGTGGATCTTGGCAAGCCCATTTCCATCACAGCCATGGCTAGAATGGCCATACCTGAACCTGAAACCAGGCTTCTAGTGCTAACAAGCACAATGCATTATCACCATGCATGGATTTGGCCTGAGCAGTGGAAATAAGGCCCTTTGCAGAAACATTTTCAACAGAGACACACCCTTGTACACAGGCTGCAGGCTGCTCAAATGCCTCTGGGCACCTGTTGGTGATAGAATACTATGGCTTCTAGGAACCTCCATGTACCTCCACATTATAAGTGGAGAGAATTCAACTAGACAGCTAGATTTACAATATAAATCTGTTACAAGTATGGAGTTCATCTATGAGTTTGGTTGGAATGGAGTAGATATCCATTACACCTTCTATTTGTCCATGTACAGACATTTTTTTTAGAAAGGCTGTAGCTGACACTCAAAGGATTAGCTGACAATTAAATTACACAATGTGAGCTTGAGCTGGTTTAATTTCAAAACATGTTAAAATGGGGAAAAATCAACAACTTGTATATAATTAGTTTTCAATAATACAAAATATGAGTGCAGTCAGATTCTTCTAGGATCCATGTTACCAGCATGGCACTAACTCCCTTCATTTTGGAAATATTTAGAAACAATCACTGCAGGGTTAATAAAATGCATGCTCTTGTTTAGGTGCATGCACTAATGAGGATGCAGTATGTTAAAAGTTGCATAACTTTTTAAAAATTCTTAGTTGCATTAATCTCTACACTTACCCCAAACTCCTCCATCTCTTCTTCCTGTAAGCAAGAGCCATATACAATGAAGCATGTATTTAAAAAGAAAAGCAAAGGGGGAAAATCACAGTTGAAAGTCAGAAAGGAAAAGGATGAAGACAGAAAAAAGAGGAATGAAAATTTCAATCAGGTAAAAACACTCCTCAAAACAGTGACATAATTTTTACTATGGAAAACAGAGACAAAACGTATTACAACACACGGCGAATACAGAAACACACACAGCAAAAGGGCTGGGATTCAAAAAATCATGTTTGGGAGTAAGACCTCTAGTTAGGTAGGGAGGAGTGGCTCCAGTTAAGTTTGCAGATTTTTTAAAAAGAATAATTCCTTTCTCTATTTATATTTTAGATAGGTTTTTGGAATCTATCCCAAGGACAAAGTAATTAATTATAACCTGTACCTTAGCACTGATCATATTGCAGTAAACTTTTAACCATGATCATTCCATTTTAAAAATATACTGGGTCACATTTTTAATGCCAAAATGAAAATGAGCTGCCAAATTGCTTTGACTTAAATATGACTAGGAGTTTTAACTCTCCTAATACTTACATCCTGCATAAACTAAGGATCTCGTAAAAGGAAACATGCCTCTGTTGAACGGTGTTGTTTTTAAATAGTGTTTATCTATATGGGTTTTTAGCACTGGAAATAGCATTAACAGAAACATCTACATTCATTTCACATTCACTTTCCAATGATAAATGCTAGCCAACAATGAAATTAAACAAAATATAAAGACGTAAATGTACATTTATTGTTGCCTGATCCACTCCACCCTCATTTTTCTTTCAAATGTCATACCTTTGTCTGAACATCACAGCAGGATCCATGTTAGCTGAAGTCATTCTGATGACTTGACGAATCTCTTTGGCAATCATTCTGAGTTTCTCAAAATTTACCAAACCATCCACCTTTGAATCATTTCCTACATAATTAAAATATGTGCAAAAAGACTTTCAAAATACTTCTGCAAATGACACATTATTATTCTCATATATCACAATGTATCATCAAATGCCAAAGGTCTTGAATTCAAGCATCAGTCAAAAGCACAAGAAGATGTAATGTAGAATACAGGTGTCAGTCAAAACTCAGTACAAACACTAACTTTATTTTCACTCAACTGTTTTATAGTGGCAGCTGTCAGCAGGAAGGAAATGTAACAACTGTACTATGTTCACTTTGATTTTTCAACAATGAAAAGGTCGTGAAAATGATGGCAACAAAGCTATTACTGTTTAAAAATGGTTTTACCTTTTAATTCAGGCAAGGACAAAATAATGTATTCTCACCACAGCTGTCAACTCTTTCAGACCCATGCAAAGTTTATCTACAAAATGGGAATCCACTTTTAATTTTTTACTTATGTTCTCACAGTTTTTGAGAAGTGAAGTGATAAACTGAAAGGATAGAGTTTTTCTACCTTATTAGTTATACAAAGAGGGACTTATGACAGGTATAATTGGTAGGACAGCATGTTACAACTCGTCTTTCTTAAAGCAGTTAATAATATAGGGCACTTGGTCTCTTTGCATTTAGCCATCTCTTCCTATACTTTTCTTCTTTTGTGTCCTCCTGTGTTTCTTTCTTACAAAATGGTGAAGCATTGGTTTTAAGATCAGTGTTATGGAAGGAAGTACTACACATTCTGCATACTGAAGAAAGGGCCGTATCCACACTGCAGAAATAATCAGGCTTGACACCACTTTAACTGCCATGGCTCCATCCTATGGAATCCAAGTATTTGTAATTTGTAGTTCCCAGAATCCCATAACATCGAGCCATGGTAGTTAAAGCAGTGTCAACCTGGATTATTTTTGCAGTGTGGATGCAGCCAAGATGTAGTGTAAAATGAGGAAGGGAAGGAGAAAGATCCTTTTAAAAAGGTAAAGAACACAGAGAGTGACAGAACAGGTAACAATGCAAGTAGAAAAGCCTCATGTTTTTTGGAAAACATGACTACATCAAACTTTTCTCCTTTCCCTGTCCTGTCCGTATGTACTTTAATACCATTTGATTTTAAGTTATTACTCTTCACATCCTAGAATCAAAAGCCAGAGTTTCAATGAATTCCAAGAGGTCAGATTCTGTTGGATATTTGCTACTAAAAGATATCAGCATTACTAGCCAACAGGCAAGATAGGAGAACTATAGAAAATTGTTAATCGTGCCACTTGTCTATCGTGAAATTGTATATGATAAATGAGGCTGTGATGTAAAGCAGGGGTAGGCAACCTGCGGCCCGCGGGCCGGATGCGGCCCAGCGAGGCCTTGGGACCGGCCCCAGCCCGGTCCTGCCGCCGATTGCCGCTGGGGCCTTTGGGGGGCAATTGTCTATAGAAGCCTCAGAAACATGCATTTATATTAACATTTTTTTTAAAATCTGCAAATTTTTTCACGTGTCCTCCATTTTTTTAAAAAAAGTGTCTTCCATTTGAAAATTTTGTCCTACATTTGTCCTGGTTTATTTCTATAATTTAATTTTTTTCAAAAATTAATTTTTTTTGGCTTCGGCCCCCCAGTTGTCTGAGGGACAGCAACCTGGCCCCCAGGTTAAAAAGGTTGCCTACCCCTGATGTAAAGGATGTGACAGAAACTTTGCAATAGATCCATAGGCTGCATTCAAGGACTATACATTTAGCTTTCAGGATGCATTTTATTGCTATAAAAATGAAGGAAGAAGGGAGATAACCGTTTTATTTAACAGGAGGAAAGCCATGACATGCTAAAATCAGCTACTGACCATCATTAAATAATTTTTTTAAAAAAAATCATAATAAAAACTTAAAATATGTTTTAAACCAATATTACAGTATTGGTACAGTATCCTTTTGAAGTGTTAAATTATTGTTGCCATGTGCAGAGATGGGCTGCATCAGAAATTAATTCACTTCAGGATTATTCATGGTATGTTTATCAGCATATCTAGATGTATCGACGACTGTAACTAAAATTCATCCTATTAATCAAGACCCCATTAATATGTGGTCCAATACGTTATCTCATACCTTCATGTAGAAATGTAATGTCTTTCTTGACGACAGGAAAGAGGGGAATAATTGGAGGTTGCATGCTCTGACTGCTAAGGATGTTGCGATATTTTGCCATATTTCTAGATGGATCAAAAAGATCTTGAAGGTCTCTGAGGTGTTTTTCATACTTGCTTGGTAATTTTTCCCAAGTACCTCTAAGTCGAGCAACTGGTGCTAGATTAAGACCACTGTAAGAGTAATTGTTTGCATTATCAGCTATGACAGAGCAACAATTACATTTCAGAAATCCTGACAACTTTAAAACAAACCAGGATTTTGACAAGGCTTAAACAGTAAGCCTTTAGTATCTGCTGAGATTTAGTTCCAGGAAACCCCACCCACCGTGGAAACCAAAATCCATGGAAATGGCAAAATCAAGGTTTGCTCTCTCTCTCTCTCTCTCTCTCTCTCTGTGTGTGTGTGTGTGTGTGTGTGTGTATTTGTGTGTAATAGTCTCAATCCATGGATGGTTGAATCTGTGGCTATAGAAAGCTGACTGTATACATTTCTGCTGAATATTGCTCATTTCCATTCAGCTTTTCAACTGAGCAGAAAAACTGCTCAGGAAGATGCTCTGAATCTTTTGAACCCTTCTATTTCTACATCAAGAACGTGCTTAAACAAAATTGCACATTTGGGACCAGCATTATGCACTTAGTCTTTCTCCATGCCTCTTCCATTCTGCAGTGTAAATTCACACTTTAGCAACAAAAGTAGGTTGGGGGATGAAATCACAAAGTCAGGACATTCTCACAAAATGAAAACCATCAAATCTAAATACCATTACTATAGGGAAGAAAAATAAAATACGGTAATTTTGATTCTTTATGATTTTAGGTTACAAATACATTAACACACTCCTATCCCATTACACTAACTACACAGTAATAATGTCATCGTTTATTTTTTGCCTCTAAACCTCAACTAATTATATATTACATATTTATTAAGCTATCTCCAGTCTCTTCATAACTATTCAATTAAGACTTAGATCTTCAAGTGACCCAAAAGCAGTTCAGTTAAATTCTATATTTTCTGTTACTCTATTAACAGTATTAACTCTTTCTATTAACTCCATCAAAAGAGAAAAATCTACCTTATAACAGCAAACATAGAGTTGAAATTCTTGCATTCTCGACAATGAAGAGCTATTTTTATGAAATGTTTCACAATCTTCATCCTTTTGAGCTGGTTTGGTTCAGATAAAATTTCCGTGGCAACCCAAAATGTCTCTTGATTAATAACATCCTCAAACTGTTTCAGGTTAGCATTTCCTGTTTTAGACTCAAGTTTATATAGGTCATCAATATATTCAGTAGGCTCAATATTCCGAAATAATTCAAAGTCTCTCATTGATAGCTGAGTAGCTACCTCAATAGTGCTCAACTGTAAGAGGGAAATCTGGCTTTCTCTAAGCAATTCTTGAGCATCTTCATCTGAGCACAAAGTCTCTGTTTCCATATTATTTTTAAGATAATACCTAAAAGCACAGTTAAAGAAATAGATATTAAACAACTCTTAATACAACACAGAAAAGGTAGCAACATGGCTGAAAATATTAAAACAAAATTCTATTTTTATCACAAATCTCTACTTTTTATAAATGTTCTCAGTATAAAACATTGAGCTTTACTATCTACAAAAGAGCATCATCAGCTTTATTGACAGATTCAGTATATTACTGTATTTGTTTATTTTTGTGTGCCTTCAAGTTGTTTCCAATTTATGGTGACTCTAGGGGGAACCTATCACAGCGGTTTATTGGCAAGGTGTAACCAGAGGTGGTTTGCTGAGTGTGTGACCTGTCCAAAGTAACCTTTTGGGTTTCCATAGCCAAATCGGTATCTGAACCCTGGTCTACACAATCGTATCCAACACTCAAACTACTATACCACACTGGCTCTGTATTTACTGGTATCATAATTCTTATATAAACCTTAGAGGTTTTGTTCTATCAGAAGAAATAAATCTCTCTCTCTCTCTCTCTCTCTCTCTCACTCACATACACACACTTTGGAGGCATCTCTGTTTTCTTTATTTTCTTCCTTCTTTGTCACTTTAAAACAAAAGTAAATGAACACACTTACCTCCCATTGAGCTGAATTCGGTCTGCTAACTTTGAGAATTGATCAGGAAGCCTTCTCTGCTTGATAACTCCTTCAGGACTCACAGAAACTTCACACAGAGAATATGTCTCTGGGGCGCCTACCAAATTGAATTCATGCACTGCATGGCTCACAACCTCTTTTGCTGTAGTGTCTTTGCTGATAATAATGTAACAACTCTGTTGATCAGCTTTGAAAACTCTTATAACCTGATCTGGAATGTCTGGATTTAAAACAAAACACATAAGAAATATAAAAGTTTTTCCCCCTGAATGGATAAAATACTGTAAGGAATTCTGGGTTTAAACAATAATCTATAAATGTTCATTTCCCATTCATTATATGAAAAATAAGTCACAATACTTATGTAAGCACAAGTCTATTATTCTGTGTTTAGCTAGAGCACTGGGACTTGTTGTTTCTCTGAGAATGTCTCAGAGAATTCTATAGACATAGGACTACTTTTAAGTTTTTGATCCTTTGTGCACTCACTGATTAAACATAACTTTTTGTCCTACACCTTCAATAATATATATAATGCACCAATGATTTAGGAAATAACTAGTGGATGAGAGGTGTGGATTATGACCAAAAAGCTTCAAATTCAGTTTACTGATTCATTTTTCTTGTCACAAACCACTCTGTGTTAAGAACTATTGCTACAAACGCATGCATGTACACAGGATTAGAACTGTACAGCCATATGATTGAAATGATCACATACTCATTTCCTTCTTATAAATCCTCCTGTCATTGAAAGATAAAATATCAAAAGGAATCAATAAATGAATTCTGAAGATCAGAGTAACAACCTCATATCACACATGTATTATTTATTTATAGATTTGGATCCAGAGTTATTGTGGATCCAATTGTGTGATGTGATCCTGCTGGGGGGGATCCAGATCTGGGGTGAAGCAAGGCTGCAGTTCTCATAATCTGTTACCATTGCCTATGGTGATTACAGTTGATGAGAGCTGTAGGCCAAAGGTATCCAGAGGGCCAGAGTTGCCGCCCCTGTGGTTAGACAAAGTAGAGGAGTGAATTTTGCCAATTTCTCTTTTCCTGTCAGCATCTGAAAAGACATTACAGAAGGTTGGGATACACTCTGAACATGTCTGGACATGGCCTGCAAAGATAAATAGGTACAAATCCCCCCTCTCGTTCCTTCTTTATGCACAAGAGACACTCTGAGCTCATTAGATCTACCCACTGGATCCCTGTAGGTTGTCAGGAATAATGGCAGTTTTAGTCCAATTTATGGAGGCTAGAAATCACTGCATTAAATGTATATCTTCTTTCATTAAATAAAGCTCATGGTAGAGAATATTATTGTTCAACTGATTCCATCCTCAAAGTAATGTTGTGAAATAGGGTTTGGGTGAGAGACAGCAGATGGCTCAATGCCACCCAGTGAACTTTTTGCTGATGGAAGAGTTCAATCTGGGTCCCTCCAGCCTAACTTAGGGGCAAAATAGACTGCCCCAAAGGGACAGATTCAAACTGCCCCTTCCGAAGGCAAATTGGAGCCGCGGCAACCACATGCCGCAGCCCCAATCCACCTAGAAAGAGCCACTTCTTTTTGGGCTGTCAAAAAGGCATCTCTTCTCACCTGCTGTGGCCCTTGGGTGGCTTTAAGCCCCTCTGGTGACGTGCAGCGTGTGAATGCCACACCACCAAAGCACCCAGAAGCCAATCCACATCTAGGCAGCTTGAAATTGGCTTCCGGTCATCTTGGGGGCAAGTGTCATCTCTACAACACACCCCCAAGCCAGCTGGAAGCCAGGAGTTTTTATGGTGATCTGTTTTGTCCCTTAGGCCCAGAACAGGCAAGTGTGAAGAAGCGACTCCCAAAGCGGGTTGCCACCACAGGACCCAAGCTGTGCTGCCAGGAGCTGGACTATCCTGGTTCCTTTTTGCTCTGGTCCAAAGGATCACTGGAGTGGCTTCAGGCTGCTTTGGGGGTATGCGTCATGTAAACGCCACACCCCCAAAGCAGCTGGAAGCCACTTCATTTGGCCCCTCTGTTTTGGGCCTTAGATATTCTAAGCACTACACCTTGCCTGATCTAATAGATGAATCTTTATCAAGTATAGCCAAAGTAGACATCAGCAGCAAGAACAGTATGGTCAAGCATGGAGAATAGTTCCAGTCATTAGCAGTCACTATTCATCATTCACTCTATTACAACCACATTTTTCTATCTCTATGTTCACCTGAATAAGTTACCACTAGGCACTGTTTCCCTCATGTACCTTTGGTACTCTGATGAACCACCTTTGGCTCCATAAAACTCTTCCTTGAAAAATGCATTTTAAAAAAAAATATAACTAGGATCAGCCACCTCCAACCCTTTGTAGGAGCAATAATTTAGAGCATGTGCGGGCTAATACATGTAGAGCAACAAAATAATTTTTATACAGCCTGATGCATATACAGTGCTTCCTCGGGTTACGAAATTAATTCGTTCCGCGGCCGCTTTCGTAACCCGAAAAGCCTTCGTAAGCCGAAATGCCATAGGCGCTAATGGGGAAAAGCCGCGATTCCGTGTGAAATAGCGCCGAAAAGCACCAAAAATTTTTTCGTAACCCGAAAAAACATTCGTAACCCGGAACAATTATTTCCTATGGGATTTTTTCGTATCCCGGAAATTTCGTAACCTGGGTATTTCGTATCCCGAGGTACCACTGTATCATGAAATCGGATAATGGAATGAGGCAGGTTTGGTTATAATTATGCAAAATTAGTTTTACTATTATGACTATTGAATGAAATATTAACATTGAAACAGGATTTTTAAAAAATAACCCCTATTTGTTTGAAAATAAAATACATGAAAGATTATCAGGTTGTCATTAATTGGGATACTTACAGTAAAAACCAACGGCTGCAGGATGAAAAAGGAGGACAAAGTCAAGAATCAGACACTGACAGTATGAGTTAAATGCTACATACTTGCAGATCTGAGGGAAAAAACTATTTAATCTCCCTCCTACTAAAATCAATCTGAGTAGTATCTGTAATATTAACTAAGTATATAAAAGAAACTGAAATCTGTAGAAGTTGCTACTTAAGCTGTTTTGTGAACATAAACAAAACAATAAGGGTGTGTTTGAATCCATACTTAAGCTAAAAATGTAAATAGGGGATAGCATCCCAGAGTTTATTTTGCTTTTCTTTTCAAGAGGCCTGGGCCCGATTTAGTTTTGCAACAAGACAGGTGTGTTTGTAATGCCATACTATAAATCTATAGGTTTTTAAAAACAGGGATGAGTTTCTTAAGTCAGAAGTGACTATGGGTAAAGAACAAATGGATATACAGTTTGCTAATTAAAAGTATGGATGGATGCTTGGTTTGTTTCAAGGTTCGCTTCAATCCATCAGAGGAGTTAAATTAAGAATAATCTACAGCAATCATGAGAACAAAGGATCCTGTGTAATTAACAAGTGTGATTGATAGTAGCCTTCATTCTGTTAGAAAAAAAATCTTCTTATGTTGTAAAGGACCCTCAGACATAACATACTCTATTGCAACAGAAGGCACCCCGGATCATTTAATACATTAGTGATTGGGGCACTTGTTACATTCTGTTCTGTTTCTTTCAGACTTTACAAACTGTATATGCCAAAGAACATAGCAGCTATGAAAACATAACTCTAAATGCACCAGCTTGCCCCACTAGCCGTAATTCTAAATTCTGTGGTCCCTACAGACAGGCTCGGTGGACAAAAGGACTTCAGGCTTTTTTCCTTTGAACAGGAAAGTGTTCACATTTCTTGACACACTCAAGGGAAATGAAATGGTGCTGGTGTGCACAAATATTTAAGTGTACCTCAAAGTAAAAGGTCATAACTAGACTGGACTTGTTGACACCCAGCCATATATGAAACTTCTGTACTGGCTACAAAAATGTTCTTGGAAACATAGCCACTAAAATCTGATATGTTTAAATAACATAGGCGACATTATAAGATACATCTGGAAAGACAGTTTACTTTACCTGAAGGATTAGAAAAATCCAACATGCTGGTTGTAGGCTGCAAGAGATCAGGACTGCTGGAGGAAAGTGTGCCAGGAATAGGCATAATTGCCAAACTGTGTCTGCATTGTCTTGTGCCCACAATACTGTCATCTTGTGACTGACTTACACTACCATCACTGTAAGAGAATTTTAACAATTGCTTGTATTTAGATAACACAGACGTATAAGCTTTGTTCTGGTCTGATATAAACTATTCACTTGAACTCATGGGTTGGGATGAAGCTGCACTGAGTACTCCTACACCTGGCACCATGAACTCTATGCAGCTGCCCAGGTGTCTCTGGATACAGTGAGAAAATCTGCAGGGAAAGGCCTTCACACATGCAACTATATGCAGCAGTTTCCAAATGAGAGGAAATGCCAATAGCTCATGGCTCTGGCCCACATCAGGACAAATCCTCCATCTTGCAATTTTTTGCAAGAGGTTGGAAGAGGGATTGATTAACATATATGATATCAAGAGGTGGGATCTGATTCAGAATAGAATGTCCTCATCCTCATCCTAAATCACATGTTCAAGTAAAAACTTTAAATCACACCTGAATAGGGCTATTATTCTACATATGTGAAGCAAAACCAGTGACAAGTTCCATGCTGAAGGTACTAGAAACTAAACAACAGTTGTAAAATTCTTATTTTGCTCCTATCCAATGAACAGCTAGGAACTATTCAAATAGCATACGAGCTTTCATATGGATTTGCAGATCTACAAGAAAGACTTTCAATAAAGGAAAGAAAAATACAGATGACAGGAAAACCCTAATGCTTTTATCAAGTAGTAACAAACAACAACATATGAATAAAGTGCATAGGTGGAGACAGTATTTGTGTAGAAAGGTCTGTGACACATACTTGAAAAAGCCTTTTACTTGTGGAACTTTGGGTTATGATGTATATATGAAAAACAGAGTTTGGAAAAATATTTTTAAACCACAATTCCAAAAAAAAAAAAAAAAAGTAAGCAAAAAGGCTGAAAAAACATTTTCTGAGCTTGTGTGAACATTACCCCTCATAAATAAAAGATCCTGTTTTTGTTTTGTTTTTAATGATTTTTTCTAATTAATAAGGATTATATATAGAGATAGATATATTAAGAATGTTTCTTTTGACCAACTGACAAACCATTTTTCTTCTAAATGCCTTTTTAAAAGTAACATGTTGAACTTATACTTATTTTATCTTTACCATAAAGCTGTGCCTATACACCAGATATGTGAGTAAAACTGTTTTATGTCAAAAATGAATGAATGAATGAATGGTTTCCAAGTTCTAATCAAACAATAACCCTCTTGCATTCTCTGGTTCAGCACAGGTGGAAAAAATAAAACTGCCTGCAAGTATGAAGGAAACGACTTGCTTTTACCTAGAGCTGAGCTAGTCAAATTTCAAGAGAATTTTGAAGGCCAGAAATTCCATTTGGCATACTGTATAAGAAATGCCTTGCCAGCTTGCTAGTGACACCACATGTGATTGAAACAGCATGAGAACTGTCAATCTTGATAACAACAAGACATGAAGGGAATAACAAACACATTTTTCATTTAGCAACTGCAGAAATTTTATATTAAAAAAAGAAAAGGTAAAGGAAGACTAAACTGATAGTAGTTTTCTTACTAGAACTAAATTTTATCCAAGTCAAATAATTACCTCAACTTATAAAACATGGTATGTTAATATTTTTTCATACCTAAACAGCTTTGGAGGCAAGATGCTAAATCGAGTCTTGTCTAAAATTTTCTTGATTCTGTTTCTTCCACCAGACACAGTATTCGCTTTAATTTTCTTGTTCCCTTTCTCACGTGGAAACATCTGTTCCACATCTCCAGGAATATCAGGAATGGAATATCGATTATTCTTCTTTTCTGCTATTTTGGGAATATGTGGAATGCCATTTTTTTCTTGCCCTATCCTATTAAGCAACTCTTTGAACACTGAAAAAAGAAATGCCAATGTTTTGAAAATTCATTAACACACTAAAAATTTTACTGAACCTTAAAAATGACATGTTAACCACTTTCTTTTAAGGTACTTTTACTTTTTAGGATCCAAACTTACAACTAATGAAATACATGTTTGCTAATACTTCAATGGCAAGAATTACACTTAGATTTAAAAAGCATATGTAGTAGCTTAACAAAGCACATTTAAAAATACACAGAAAGCTAAAAGAGTGATATTTTAATGCATATCTGTGCAAGATTTTTTTTTAAAAAAAATCTCTATGTGTTCTGCTCTAAGACAACATCAATTTGAGGCAGATGTAATAATCTCTAAACTGAAAACATCTGAAAGATAATCCACATGTGGTGTTTTCATGCTAAAATCTCAGCCAGTTTGGAAAAATGCAGATGTTCTCACTATAGTCTGGCTGGAAATCCTATGGAACAACAATTTCATTGTTTCACATCTGGTCTGTTTTTTGACACTTAGTTCCATCCTTGCCCATTAGTCATTAACCTTCCTTCTCTACTTTATCCTTTAGAAGGCAAATTCTGTGGTGAGTTGTGGTCAAACTACTTTATTTTATAAGAAAAAGTATTTGATACAGTCTTAAACCCAATTTGTTATTTCAAATATATCACTTTTATCCAACTAAAGAAATACCAGTTTGGGTCCAAAGAGGTTTGGAGTAAAAGCAATGGATATAATATTGTTTAGTTTCCATTCTGATGAAAACCTCTCATGCCTTATGGAATGTATTTTTCCCAAAACTATATGGGAACTTGGTAGGAAAGATCTGTTTGGATTCTAGTCATTATATATCAGACATCTCTATGAAGACAAACTGAGATAATATATGTGATTTAACTTTTCCAAAAATTCTTTTGTACATCTAAAAGCTGCTGGGAGAATACTAAGGTTGTGTTACATTCTGTGATTCAATTTTTTCACCTATTCTAACAGACCAAAAAGAACAAAAATATTGATTACTCACATTTTTGCTCCCTAAACAGACAGTTCAAGTTATGCATCAATAGCAGATCAATTTGAGCTGCATGACTTTGCCTCAGCCTACAGCTGTATGATAGATGCTTTTCGGAGGAAATTAAAATACAGCAATAGAGCACCTTAAATAATGTGGAATTAAAGGAATAAACAATTTCATTTTTGGGGAAAAAAATCAGCAAAAAAATTCCTGCTAAGGACTTCATCAATGTCAAGAAATTGTCAACAGCAGACAAGGCAAATACTTTAAAGGTAAAACATCAATTAGAAACACGAAAACTTTTAAATTGATCAATAAGGTTGTGTGTGTTGTATCAGGATCTCTATCTATGTATTACAGCTTTTGCAAATACAGTTGGCCCTCCTTATTCATGTATTTTTATATACAGATTCCATGGCTTGAAAATGTTTCCAAAAAGTATAAATTCCAAATAGCAAACCTTGATTTTCCATTTGATATAAGGGACACCATTTTGCTCGGCAATTATTTTTAATGGAACTTGAGCATCCACAGATTTTGGTATCCACGGAGGATCCTGGAACCAAACCCCTGTGGATAACAAGGTCCCACTGTATGTATTAGAACCAGCCTCTGATCTGATGACGATGATGTGTGACAAGAGGGAAGCGGAAAGGAGTGTGTGGGTGTTAGTGCGTGTGTGCACACACACACTCTCTCTGTCTTACTTTCCTACATAGCTGCAAATAAACTATTCATGTAAAAATATTATTTCAAATTACAGTGATCATTTCAACCAAGGTTTGCCTTTCAAATATTTATTTCCAAGCGTGTGCTTGCATCATATCCAGACCTCATTAATGTTACCAGAAGTATGAAAAACATTCTTAAGACCAGCTTAACTTATGTGGTTCTGTGATAAAACAGAAAGGAGGGAACACAACGTTCAAACGAAGAGAGATCAGTCCAAAGGACGTCCAAAGATAATGTCCCAGTTACTGTTGGACTACACTATGAATGCTTACTGTAACTGGCCCTATGATGTATTCTTCTGATGTATACCTCTGTATAAACATCGTAATATTTTAATGTACCACAGTAGACAAAATATAGAATTTTATGTAGGCTTTTGAGATGGGGCAATAGACATATAATGTGATCAGTTCTGAAACAGCAGCCTCCTATGCCTAACACCAGCCACAAATAGGGATCACCCATTGAAATAAAGCAAATGTGAATGTTAGCCATTCAAAGTAGCCCAGTACACATAACTCCTCCCCTTAATGGAAAGAAATCCTGAAATTTCAATATATTCACCAAATTTGTATTGTCAAGTTGGCATTGGACTATGACAATCTTATGAATGGGAGACTTCCAAAACCTTGTTATTAAAAGACCTACTATGATCTTGCAAACTCACAGCTGTTGCTTTCTTCATTGGATAAATCAACCTGTAGTTTAGCCTTCCTCTTTTCCTGCTATTTTCAACTTTACAGACCACTATCATTTTTTCCAAATGAGACACATCAACTCATATGTCTAAAGTACAAAAACTTCAGTTTAACCATTTTGGCTTCTAGTAAGCTCTCAGGTTTTAAATGTTCTCAGGCCCATTTATGTGTCATTTTGGCAGTCGTATCAGTAAAGTGATATCCATAATACCTCTCCTCTAGCACCACATTTTAAATGAGTTGAGTTTCTTACTGTTAGTTTTCTTCACTGTCCAACGAAGTCTTTAGATGTACTTAAAGCACTCCTATGGTTAACCCTTGAAAACTATTATTTATACAGTGTTACTCACCAAAAATATTTGTTTTTACAGTGATGGAAAGATGAGTATTGTTCCTCAGGATTTCAGTAGCTTTTGCAAATGTAATATTCTCAAAGTTTTGGCCATTTACTTCCATTACCTTCAAGATAACAGGAAAACATACCCAAAATTATACTTTAAAATTATTTTATTACTAAAATGAAATCTTAATGCAAATATTTTAAAATGCAGTTCAGTTCTACACATACATTTTAGGCTATGTTTCTCAAATATTTTACATGTTATAGAACTGATACTTTTAAAAATTTGTGTGACATGGGTTTTTCTCTTTTTCATATCAGTTAAGTACATAAAGGGATCTTGTAGCACCTTTGGGGCTAACTGTGGAAAGAAGTTGTAGAATAAGCTTTTGTAAACTTGGTCAACTTCCTCAGATGCATGGAGTGAACTGATGCCCATGAAGGACCTTTATAGTCAGACTGTATGAATAGCCACAGAAATACAAAACCTATGGGTATGGTGAAGAGGTAACACGTACTGTTTAAATGATGGCTGATGGTCATTGAGGGACAAAGGCAGGAGAGAAGATATTGCTTAAGTAATTGTTAAGTACATGTTCATCTTCTACTATCAAGATTCTTTTCCAGTTGACTACCATCACAGTTCATGAGAAAACCCAGCTTTTTCACAATGTGTCAGTTAATAATTTCGATTACCACTAAAAAAAATTATTCTTTAATAATATTCTGGAAAAAATGTTCTGTCACAAGTCCAGATCCATTTAAAATATCATGATGAAAGCATGCTTTTGCCTTTATGAATACACTGCATGCTCACAGGATCTGTCTTCAAACTGATTAATTTTTTTCATTGAAACTACAATGATATCAAAAATTTACCAGGGTTACTATATTGTTGTTTAGTCACTGATATCCTACCTTGTTCCCAGCAAGTTTACAAAATGTTAAAGCAAATACAGATTCAACATCCAAATAAGGCCAATTATAGCTGGACAATCATTTTGACTCCAAACCAGAACCAAAAAGGACAGGTTTCATTATTATAACTGTAGTAATTCGAGTGATCATCTGTGAACTCAAATAATTGGGTTATCCCATACGTATGCAGAGTCTCTGTGGTGCATTCTAAAATAGAATTTTGGTGGTAGCCCTACCCAACTCTGCCAGCCCTCTATAAGAGGCTTCCTGTTGAAATTGTCAGTTTGATAGGACACCAATGCAATCATCCATGGGAACTGGCATGACATGAGGGGAGTATGGGCAAAGTTGTATCAGTTCATAGATGACCATTCGAAGAACTACGGTTACAGGTATGCAACCTGTCCTCCTTCTTTGTGGTCTCTGTGTCTTCCACAACTGGGAGACTAGCAAGCTACCAAAAGGGAGGAGGCAAGAGACAGGAGTGTCAGTGCAAACAATAAAATACTTTACTGAAACAATTTATGTCAACAATAAGCACCAATACATGTGTATGCAACATGTCGATCTCCCTTTCCACATGGTCATCTGACCCCTTGTGATGGACAGAAATTATCTCTATAACAACCAAAGAGTGCTGTGGAGAGGCAGACAATAGGGACACCAGGGAGACCTGGAAAATTAAAGTCTAATGTAACCTCTCAGAGTGGAGTCGATGTTCAAGCTACAGCTGTAAACTCAGCTACTGGGGTCAAAAAAGAAGGTTTAGATGAAGAGTGCTCCCTCAACTACTACTTCTTGTGTCTGTGCTTCTGGAGCTCCTCATTGATGGAACCAGTTCAGATTAAAGGCCGATGGAGTACCTTATCACCATCCCTGGACTTCCTAGCAGGAGTACCGATGATATCCATCACAGTGATCTTGGCCTTTCTCTTAGTAGGCTCAACATCTATTGGATCCGAGGGCGCCTTCTCCAGTTGCCATCCTCCAGGTTAAGGGGCAATTCCTGGAACCACAGTCTACAGGTCATACTTTTGATGTGGTCTTCTGTACTGAACAGGCATATCCGTGGGCAGAAATAACTTGTATCTCCGCATTATCATGGACGGATCATTTCCTGGTTAAGGTTGGTCTGAAGACTACTATTCCTCCCTCTAGGGGTGGAGGACCAATTAGAATGGTTTGCCCTCGAAGGCTGATGGAACCCATTAGGTTCCAAGAAGCCCTAGGGGGTTCTATGGTTGGCAGTGCCAGTGACTCTGTTGAAGTTCTGGTTAATTTATGGAATAACAACATCACCAGAGCTATAGACATGATCGCTCCCAAGCAACCTTTCCAACCCACTAAAAACCGTAACCCTTGGTACACTGAAGAGCTTAAACAAATGAAGCGGGTTGGACAACGACTAGAGAAGCATTGGCTGAAATCTCAACTCATATCTGATAAGATGCTTCATAGGACTTTTCTTAGGTCCTATCAAGTGGCAATAGATGCAGTCAAAAAATCTTTCTATTTTGCATCTATCGCGTCTGTGAAATCTTGTCCAGCTGAGCTGTTCAGGGTGGTAAGAAGTTAAACACAACTGCCTCCCACCCAGAACCCTCTATTAGAGTCAACCATAGCTTACTGTAATGCTTTTAATGATTATTTCACAGATAAAATCTCTTGGATAAGAGCTGATTTGGATGCCAACTTTAAGTCAGAAGCAATGAGAGAGGCATCCAACGCCTCTGCCATTACTGTTAGACTGGATCAATTTGAGTCGGTAAGTATTGAGGACGTGGACAAGCTCCTTAGTAGTCTGAAAAAAACGACTTGCCCTCTTGACCCTTGCCCATCCTGGCTGGCTGATGCTGAAAAATATAATCAATGCATCCTTCAGGGAGGGTACCCTGCCTTCTTGTCTTAAGGAGGCAGTGGTCAGACCACTCTTAAAAAAGCCCTCCCTGGACCCTCTGGATAGAAATAACTATAGGCCAGTCTCGTTGTTACCATTCTTGAGCAAGGTGATTGAGAGGGCGGTCGCCAATCAACTACAGGCAGTCTTGGATGAAGCTGATTATCTGGACCCATTTCAAACCGGATTCAGGGCAGGATATGGAGTTGAGACGGCCTTGGTCGCCTTAGTTGATGATCTCCGTCTAGGCATCGACAGGGGAAGTGTGACCCTGCTGGTGCTCTTAGACCTCTCAGCGGCCTTCGATACCATCGACCATGGTATCCTTCTGGAACGCCTGAGAGAGTTAGGTATCGGAGGCACTGTTCTACAGTGGTTCCGGTCCTACCTCTCAGGCAGATTCCAGATGGTGGCGCTAGGAGACAGTTGCTCTTCTAAAAGAGAGATAAAATTTGGTGTACCCCAGGGCGCAATATTGTCTCCTATGCTGTTTAACATTTACATGAAGCCGCTGGGAAAAATCATCCGGAGACATGGGCAGGATGTTATCAGTACGCTGATGACACCCAAATATATTTCTCT
>NC_056523.1:101420524-101428856 GCF_019175285.1 Sceloporus undulatus
CAGATGCATGGAGTGAACTGATGCCCATGAAGGACCTTTATAGTTCAGGACCGTATGAATAGCCACAGAAAAACAAAACCTATGGGTATGGTGAAGAGGTACACACGTTCTGACTGTTAAATGATGGCTGATGGTCATTGAGGGACAAAGGCAGGAGAGAAAATTGCTTAAGTAATTGTTAAGTACATGTTCATCTTCTACTACAAGATTCTTTTCCAGTTGACTACCACACATTCATGAGAAAAACCCAGCTTTTTTCACAATGTGTCAGTTAATAATTTCGATTACCACTAAAAAAAAATATTCTTTAATAATATGCTGGAAAAAATGTTCTGTCACAAGTCCAGATCCATTTAAAATATCATGATGAAAGCATGCTTTTGCCTTTATGAAATACACTGCATGCTCACAGGATCTGTCTTCAAACTGTTTAATTTTTTTCATTGAAACTACAATGATATCAAAAATTTACCAGGGTTACTATATTGTTGTTTAGTCACTGTATCCCTACCTTGTCCCCAGCAAGTTTACAAAATGTTAAAGCAAATACAGATTCACACATCCAAATAAGGCCAATTATAGCTGGACAATCATTTGACTCCAAACCAGAACCAAAAGGACAGGTTCATTAATTATACTGGTAGTAATTCGAGTGATCACTGTGAACTCAAATAATTGGGTTATCCCAACGTATGCAGAGTCTCTGTGGTGCATTCTAAAATAGAATTTGGTGGTAGCCCTACCCAACTCTGCCCAGCCCTCTATAAAGGCTTCCTGTTGAAATTGTCAGTTTGATAGGACACCAATGCAATCATCCATGGGAACTGGCATGACATGAGGGGAGTAGGGGCAAAGTTTATCAGTTCAGAAATGACCATTCGAAGAACTACGGTTACAGGTATCAACCGGTCCCCTTCTTTGTGGTCTCTGTGTCTTCCACAACTGGGAGACTAGCAAGCTACCAAAAGGGAGGAGGCAAGAGACAGGAGTGTCAGTGCAAACAATAAAATATTTACTGAAACAATTTATTGTCAACAACAAGCACCAATACATGTGTATGCAACATGTCGATCCTCCCTTTCCCACATGGTCATCTGACCCCTTGTGATGGACAGAAATTATCTCTATAAACAACCAAAGAGTGCTGTGGAGAGGCAGACAATAGGGACACCAGGGAGACCTGGAAAATTAAAGTCTAATGTAACCTCTCAGAGTGGAGTCGATGTTCAACAGCACAGCTGTAAACTCGCTACTACTGGGGTCAAAAAAGAAGGTTTAGATGAAGAGTGCTCCCTCAACTACTACTCTTCTTGTGTCTGTGTCTTCTGGAGCTCCTCATTGATGGAACCAGTTCAGATCAAAGGCCGATGGAGTACCTTATCACCATCCCTGGACTTCCTCTAGCAGGAGAACCGATGATATCCATCACAGTGATCTTGGCCTTTCTCTTAGTAGGCTCAACATCTAATGGATCCGAGGGCGCCTTCTCCAGTTGCCATCCTCCTCAGTTAAGGGGCAATTCCTGGAACCACCGTCTACAGGTCATCTTTTGATGTGGTCTTCGTTACTGAACGGCATATCCGTGGGCAGAAATAACTTGTATCTCCGCATTATCATGGACGGATCATTTCCTGGTTAAGGTTGGTTGAAGACTACTATTCCTCCCTCTAGGGGTGGAGGACCAATTAGAATGGTTTGCCCTCGAAGGCTGATGGAACCCATTAGGTTCCAAGAAGCCCGAGGGGGGTTCTATGGTTGAAAAAATCTCAACTCATATCTGATTAAGATACTTCAGAGACTTTTCTTAGGTCCTATCAAGTGGCAATAGATGCAGTCAAAAAATCTTTCTATTTTGCATCTATCGCGTCTGGGAAATCTTGTCCAGCGGAGCTGTTCAGGGTGGTAAGAAGTTAAACACAACTGCCTCCAACCCAGAACCCTCTATTAGAGTCAACCATAGCTTACTGTAATGCTTTTAATGATATTCACAGATAAAATCTCTGGATAAGAGCTGATTGGATGCCAAACTTTAAGTCAGAACAATTAGAGAGGCATCCAACGCCTCCGCCATTACTGTTAGACGGAATCAATTGAGTCGGTAAAGTACTGAAGCAGTGGACACAAGCTCCTTAGTTAGTCTGAAAAAAAACTACTTCCCCTCTTGACCCTTGCCCATCCTGGCTGGCTGTCAAGGGGGTGATATAGTCAAGCTGATGCTGAAAAATATAATCAATGCATCCTTCTGGGGGGTACTCTGCCTTCTTGTCTTAAGGAGCAGTGGTCAGACCATCTTAAAAAAGCCCTCCCTGGACCCTCTGGATAGAAATAACTATAGGCCGTCTCGTTGTTGCCATTCTTGAGCAAGGTGATCGGAGGGACGGTCGCCAATCAACTACAGCAGGGGGTCGGCAACCTCGGGCCCAAGGGCCGGATGCGGCCCGCGAAGGCCGGGCCGCCGCCCCCGGCTGCTCTTGCCGCCGCTGCCGCTGCCGCTGCTGCCACCCGCACCAGCCGCCCGTCGCAGCTTTTCTCGCCGCTCTGGGCGCCGCCATTTTGGGCGAAAATGAGCGCCCATAGTGTGCCTCTGGGGCTATGGGCGCCGCCATTTTTCATCACCAAAATAGCGGTGAAGTTTCGCGCGACCTCGCTGCCATTTTGCCGCCCAGAGCGGCCGCCGCAGGCGGCAACAGCGGCGGGCCTCTAGGAGGCCCGCTGCCGTCTCTGGGACCCTCCAGGAGGGCTCCCAGGGCGGCAGGGGGCCTCTGGGAGGCCTGCTGCCGTCTTTGGGACTCTCCAGGCGGGCTCCCAGGGCAGCAGGGGGCCTCTGCGGGGCCGCTTGCCGTCCCGGGGCCCTCTATGGCGGGCGGGCTCCCAGGCGCGGCAGGGGGCCTCTGGGAGGCCCGCTGCCGTCTCAGGGGCCCTGCTTTAGGGCTCCCCCAGGGCGGCAGGGGGCCTCTGGGTCCCACTGCCATCCCTGGGGCCCTGCAGGAGGGCTCCAGGCGGCAGGGGGCCTCTGCAGGGCCCTCTACCTTCCCTGGGGCCCTGCAGGAGAGCTCCCAGGGCGGCAGGGGGCCTCTGCAGGCCCCTGCCGTCCCTGGGACCCTCCAGGGGCGGGCTCCCAGGGCGGCAGGGGGCCTCTGCAGGGCCCGCTGCCGTCCCTGGGGCCCTGCAGGCGGGCTCCCAGGGCGGCTGGGGGCCTCTGGGAGGCCCGGTTGCCATCACTGGGGCCCTCCAGGGGTCCTCCAGCACTGGCAGGCCCCCCCCAGCTTTTTGCTGGTCTCTGACGGGGCCTAGGGCCCCGTCAGGGGCCAGCAAAATTGGGAGAGCCTGGCCCCCGAAGGTGGAAGCTCCGCCCCAGTCATGAGGCCCCCGCCCTGGAGGGTGGAAGCTCCACCCCCCAGCACACAGCCCCCCGCCCCTGAGGGTGGAAGCTCCACCCCCGGCATGTGCCCCCCCGCCCCAGAGGGTGGAAGCTCCACCCCTGGCACATGGCCCCGCCCCGGAGGATCGAAGCTCCACCCCCAGCTTCGGCCCCCCAGTCGCCTGAGGGACAGCAACATGGCCCCCGGCTCAAAAAGGTTTGCCTACCCCTGAACTACAGGCAGTCTTGGATGAAGCTGATTATCTGGAACCATTTCAAACGGATTCAGGGTGGGATACGGAGTTGAGACAGCCGCTTGGTCACCTTAGTTGATGATCTCTGTCTAGGCATCGACAGATGAAGTTTGACCCTGCTGGTGCCTCTAGACCTCTCAGCGGCCTTCGATACCATCGACCATGGTATCCTCTGGAACGCCTGAGAGAGTTAGGTATCGGAGGCACTGTTCTACAGTGGTTCCGGTCCTACCTCTCAGGCAGATTCCAGATGGTGGTGCTAGGAGACAGTTGCTCTTCTAAAAGAAGATAAAATTTGGTGTACCCCAGGACTCACATATTGTCTCCGTGCTGTTCAACATTTACATGAAGCCGCTGGGAAAAATCATCCAGAGACATGGGGCTGGAATGTGTTATTGTTATCAGTACGCTGATGACACCCAAATATATTTCTCTATGTCTCAGACTGATGCAGTGACTAAGGATGGCATCTCTCCTCTGAATGCCTGTCTTGGGGCGGTAATGGACTGGATGAGGGAAAACCGACTCAAGCTGAATCCAGGTAAGACGGAGGTACTTGTTATAGGAAACCCAAGCCCAGGTATGGAATTATGTCAGCCAGTTCTGGATGGGGTCACACTTCCCCTGAAAGACTCTGTCCGCAGCTTAGGGGTGCTCCTTGACTCGTCGCTTCACCTGACAGCTCAGGTAGATGCGACAGTCAGGAGCACTTGTTATCAGCTTCGGCTGATACGCCAGCTGCGCCCCTTCCTGGAGCAGGGAGACCTTGAAACAGTTGTACATGCGCTGGTCACCTCTCGATTGGACTTCTGTAATGCGCTGTACATGGGGCTACCCTTGTGCCAAGTTCAGAAACTTCAACTTGTACAAAATATGGCAGCCAGGTTAATTACAGGTACTCGTCGTACCGATCACATAACACCGGTTTTGAAATCCCTTCACTGGCTGCCAATTAGTTTCCGGGCAAGGTACAAGGTGTTGGTGATTACCTTCAAAGCCCTACATGGCTTGGGTCCAGAATACTTAAGAGATCGCCTACTTCCATACTGTCCGTCCCGCACTCTAAGGTCCTCGGGGAAGAATCTACTTCAGCCAATAAAATCTAGGCTAAGTTCAGTCACCCAGAGGGCCTTTTCCATCGCAGCTCCGAAGCTATGGAATGACCTGCCGAAGGAGATCCGTGACATTTCTACTCTTACAGCCTTTAAGAAGGCTCTTAAGACGGATCTCTTCCGGCAGGCCTTCCCTACCTAGTTCCACTCCCCATTTACTGTGACTTACGTCACTCTGTCCACCAATTCTTCTCTTAAATTTAATGAGAAGAATTAAATTAAAATTAATTAAAATAAAATCCTTGCCTCAAGAAGAAGAGCCCTCCCTCCATGATGTCATTATCAGACCTGGGAGGGAATGAAAAAGAGAGGCCCAATTTCCATCAGGCCTAACTGTGAATGTACTCACTTCGCTCTCTTTAATTTTATTGTATTTTATTTATTTTTTGTATTTTATTTTATTCTCTTTATTTTTATTGTTGTAACCTGCCTGGATTCCTTGTGATTGGACGGGCTATAAATAAATCATTATTATTATTATTATTATTATTATTATTACTTCAATGTCAACGGCTTCTGAGGAGGTTCTTGAGGGGCTAAGACCTGTTCATACAGTAGAGCCTTGAGACAATGTTTTCTGTTCTGTCTAGCTTGTGGTGTGAACATTGCACAATGCACACATGAGGTGACAATAAGGGACTTGCCCAAAAACTCAAGGCACCTCAAGTGCCCTTCTTGGCATGGAATCCTCATGCCACATTCGATGCACTTCTTACAAGAAGCTCGTAGTACCAAGAGAGCACAAAGGGCTTGCGTGGCAGACAGGCAATGCCAACAAAGCAATCTGAAGTCCTGGAAACTGAAGCAAACACTGTTCCTATCAAAGCTGCTGCAGCGGTGGATGAAAAGGAACTGGCTGTTTCGGTGGGAAGCCCTTTACATAGAGCTGGCGGAGATGGATGGTGCTACTGCCAAAATTCTATTTAGAATTCAGTAGAACACTCTGAAGAGGCTCTGTGCAGGTACAGGATAACCCAGTTATATGAGGAGGCACAGGGACCACGAAGAAGAACCATAGGTTAAAGTCAATTTATCACCCTGGCTTGAAAGCAAATTATGGTTATTGATCAACAATATCTAGATGCTACACCAAATTATGGTTTCATGAACAAGGAAGCAGACTACTTTGATAGGAGAATAATTTGGTTCAGTTATCTAAGCCTTAACACTGCATTTCGTTTATCTGTATGCACTTCTTGTAACTGAAACATAAAGATAAGATCAAAACTATGAAACATTTTACTTTACCTGATCTCCACGTTTAAGCCCAGCTTCAGCAGCCTTGCTGCCTGATTCAACTGTCTCTACAAAAATACCAAACCCCTTTTCACTTCCTCCAAGGAGGCCAAAGTAAAGTGGGGAATCTCGAGAAGGCTTCTGCAATGTGATTTGTCTCCACTTTGCCTTCGCTGCACAGGCAATGTTTAGTAACCTTAGGTGCCCCTTCATTGTCTGTAAATGTGTCAGACAAATACATTTTACATTAATATTTCCCCTCTAAAATGAACTGAAAGATTAACTCATAGGAATACACATGTCTAATGATCAGATTACACAAACTCATATCTCTAGTTATTTGTATGAACTAAGTAATAATACAGAATTAGCTACACACACGCGCACACACACGCACACACCCCTGAGTGATATACAAGGTTTGTTTGGCTTTTTTGCTAAGAAAAAAAAAAGTATACTATAACTTCATTAACATTTGGGTCTTACTGCATTTTCCAAGTTTCTCTCAAATTCTTCCAAAAATCGTGTCATGGCATGATCTCCTTCAAAATCATTAAAATGGTTGTTTACCCACAATAGTACAACTCGAGTAACCTAAGAACAAGATAACATAGGGGAAAAAATAAGGATTTCTAAAAGAAAATTATTTTTCTCTTTTTAAAATATGCAATACATAATGTGTATAATAACATAATACAAAATATGTATCATAGCTATAACATTTATGTTAAGCCCATGATGAAACACTGTGCTCAAAAGGTCATTTTGTCAATGCTTTTTAAAAGGGAAAACTATTGGTTACTACAGAGAACAGAACTACAACTCAACATATGGAGTAATTCCTCCGAGCTCCCACCCTCAGAACCTTGATATGAATATGAAATTTTAAAGCTGCTGCCACTGTGAAATATTTATTGTGTGTGTGTGTGTGTGTGTGTGTGTTTTAAATCCTGATTCCATAAGATGTATATTAACAAACCAAGAACATTGGAATTTTCATCTTTTTTTCACACAGTAGCCAGCTGGGGTAGCACAGCTTGTCCAGTACCCGCAGTCTTATCAGATACCATGACAGTTTAAAACAAATGTGTAAAGAGCATATAATGTTACACATTGTCATATGCTGCAAAAGATTTATAAATGTAAACTCAAAATGGTTTCCATATACAGTCAGCCCTCGGTATCCGCGAGAGATCCGATCCGACCTCCCGAAAGATACTAAAATCTGAGAATGCTCTAGTTCCATTGTCCCCAATGGTGGTGAAGCCACACGGCTTTGCCACCACTGGGGACAACGGAATGTCACTGGCCCTTATCCTTCCTCCCTCCTTCCATCTGTCTGGCTTGGCTGACTGAATCAGTGCTGTCTTGGCCTCCCAAAGCCGACCTGCTGCTCCCACTGCTGACCAGTAGCAGGGGGCCTCCTCCTCCTCTACCTCTCCCTCCACCTCTTCCTCCACCTTCTCTACCTCCTCCACCTCTTTCACATGGGGCTGCTGTCCATGGATGCTGGGATACAATATTACCAAAATCCGACCATATCTCTCCGCCTCTACTGCCAAGATCCTGGTCCATGCCCTAGTGATCTCACGACTGGATTACTGTAACGTCCTCCTGGCTGGGCTTCCTCTTTCTCACCTCCGTCCTTTAATCTCTGTCCAGCATTCAGCTGCACGCATTATCACTTCCACCCACCGCTTTGACCACATCTCTCCTGTCTTGGCATCCCTTCACTGGCTCCCCCTCCCTTTCTGTATTCAGTATAAGCTGCTGCTGTCGACATTCAAAGCCCTCCATGGACTGGCCCCTCCTTACTTATCAGACCTTCTTTCTCCTCACCTTCCCACCAGGGCCCTCCGTTCTGGTAGTCAAGGTCTGCTGTCTCAGCCTAGGATTTCCTCTGCCCCATCCTGGATTCACCCCTTTTCACTTGCTGCCCCTCACTCCTGGAACCTTCTTCCCCCACAAGCAAGAGCCATCACTTCTTTAACTAGCTTCAAAACGGAGTTGAAAACCATCCTGTTCAGAGAAGCTTTCCCAGGCATTGCATAATTGTCGCTTACTATCTGATGTTCTTTTGTTGCCTGTTTATCGAACCATTTCCTGTATTGCTATGTACTGTATATGCATTATCCTACTTGAGAGTATGTATTTTCCCTGGATGAAGATTAACCTTCCATTTTGAAGCCAAGCCCTCCCTCCAGTCCATCTGCCTTGGTCCAGGCCTCGGAGGTAGAGAGGAACTGCTGGACCTCTTACCCTCTCCCGCCACCACTCCCTTCTCCTTCTGTGTCATGTCTTTTTAGATTGTAAGCCCAAGGGCAGGGAACCATCTAACTAAAAAGACTGCATGTACAGCGCTGTGTAAA